>NC_138511.1:41658423-41863098 GCF_964252035.2 Podarcis erhardii
AAGGTCCTCCAAAACAAGTAGTGAAATAGCTTTTTCTACCCACTCATCCCCTTCTGCCTATGTCTTCACCAGGTTGCCCCTTCTCTTGGCTCCAGTTTTCCATGTACAGCAGCTGTTGGTCCAGGGGGGCAAATAATAACATTCCCCCCTACACATGCATACGCACGCACACAGGCATGCGCACGCACACACACACAATGCACAAGCTGCTTGAACCCCTCCTTTAAAAGGGGGAGTAAGACCCAAGAGGAGAACTTTGTCCTTTGCTGTGAGGAAGCCTCCCTCTTTCACCCTCCTGCTTTGAATACAAAAGACTGAGAAAAATAGCAGGACTAGAGTTAACTATCCTGAGAGGGAGGGAGGGGAGAGGCAGGTCACCCCAGTGTCATAACCTGCCCTAAAAGCTCTTTCGAACTAGCAGCCTTTGGCAAAACTGACACAGTTCCTAACCTGCTGCTTCTGGGATGAAACACTGATTGTACTCTGCCACAATTTGGAAGGCTAGTTGGCTCCCATCACCCCAAGGGTGTAACCAAGGGGGGCAGGGGGGCAGCTAGCCCCCAAATCAGTACAAATCAATACAAATTTGAGATTCTGCTCCCCTCAAACAAAAGCCTAGCCCCCCCAAAAAAATTCCCGGTTACGCCCATGTCCCATCCCACCCTATTGTGTGGCTCATGCAATACAAACCTGAACAGAGAGAGTAGGCAAAGGCTGACCCACCACTGTCTTTGTTTCCATCAAAGAAATATGGAATGCACACCACAGAGAGAGTTAACCTAAACTTACAGATAACTGTGTTCTCCTTTCTAAATTCTCCTTGCAACCCCAAGCCTTTGAGCATTAAAGCTTCTTGGAACATGAAAACTGTGGGCCAGGAGGGCTTTCAGGAATAAGAGAGAGGGTACACTCTTGAATTTCAAGGCAAGGAATCTGAAATTTAACCACCGTGCATGTTTCAAAGGAATCAATACTGCTAAGCAGAATTAAAAAACAACAACAGAAACTTGTATGTGATTTAATCTGCTAATCTCCCATTTGCCCACCTGGTAACACCTGCAGATCAGCCCCAGCACTTAGATGCAAGTTGCGGACCAGATTACCTTAAAATATCCACAGTGGTTATTAAGCAGGTAAAAATGGCTGCAGTTTGTTTAACCAAATTAGGTAGGATGCATTCTCTCACAGGACTCATCACCAGGCAGAAGGTGATAGGAACTGGTTTACTGGGGAGTGAACCTACTTGCATTCGGGATTTCTGAGCCTCTCCACCATCCTGCTCTTCCTCTGCCAGCTGTGGCCTGCTCTTGACACCCAAATTCAATATGGCAAATGTGCGATATCTCAGCATTGCAAAGGGAAGCCACATCCTGTGCTGATCATGAGGCGCCCTTCAAACAGCTTAAGGCGGCAGCCCCGGGGAAAGACTGCCGGCTTGGTGGGGGGAAGGGTGCATGCAAGTGTCACCCACCTCTCCCTTGCGTGGGCCACCCAGTCCCAAGCAAAAACAACAACCCCAAGCTTCTGCACACAGAACCAAGCTCCTGAGAGAATGGTCTGCAATTAAAAACAAGCAAGTAACTCCTCCACCCACGAAGCCACAGTCTGCCCATATATCACTGTCAGATCTCGACATCATTTCACCAAACAGCAAAGGGGAGGGGAAGAGGCTGTAAAAACTATACCGAAAGCAAGTCTCCCCAAGAGGGGAGAATTATTGTAATCGTGCAGTACCATTCTGAAGCTGGAAACAAATACTGAAGGCAGGTAGAAGAGATGGATTGCCACTCCTGGAGTGGACCACCCTCTTGCTGTTTTTGCCTCTGGTAGAGCAGGTTTCTGTACAGTTGCAAAAAAAACCCTGCAAAAGCTATTTGACCATAGGAGATGGGGGGTAAGGGGGGGCAAACACATACACACACACATCTCCCACAACACTCAGAAACAAAGCTGCAATTGACTCTCTTTAAAACCCCTGTATGTGTCCTGTCCATGTCAGAACAGACCAAAAAAACTGTGAAGTCTATCCTGCCTCAAGATCTCCAGCATTTAACTCGTATAAACCATTCTTTTCCAGGGTTTCAAGGCAGGAGTATTTCCCAGCCTTGTCTGGGAATCAACCTGAGACCTTCTGCCTGTAAAGCAGCTACTACTGAGCTATGATCCCTCCACCAGGGTGGTGGAAGCAGTCAATTTGACCGGGGGGGGGGGGACTATGACACTAGTCAGGCCTTGGATTCAAACAAATCAGGTTATTTAAGGAGGTGGTGCCCTAAATAGATGAAAGGCCAAACTAGATACGATGTCAATAGATCATGACTTGATCTCCCAGAATTTTCCCCAAATGTAAAACAACCTGGGTGGAAGAAATGAATCAGAATGCTAAGCAGGAGTTAGGTAAAGGTAAAGGTACCCCTGCCCGTACGGGCCAGTCGTGACTGACTCTGGGGTTGCGCGCCCATCTCGCTTAAGAGGCCGGGGGCCAGCAATGTCCGAAGACACTTCTGGGTCACGTGGCCAGTGTGACGAAGTTGCTCTGGCGAGCCTGCACCAGCGCAGCATACGGAAACGGCGTTTACCTTCCCGCTATAAAGCGATACCTATTTATCTACTTGCACTTAAGGGTGCTTTCGAACTGCTAGGTGGGCAGGAGCTGGGACCGAATGACGGGAGCTCACCCCGCCGCGGGGATTCAAACCGCCGACCATACGATCGGCAAGTCCTAGACGCTGAGGTTTTACCCACAGTGCCACCCGCGTCCCTCAGGAGCAGGAGTTAGCCTGTTGCAAATTGCACACACACACACACACACACACCGTGCCAGCTGCTATTAACTCATGGAAGAAGACATATATGTAACATATGCATATCTTTGGGGTCACAGCCACACCTTGCATCTAAAGTGCATTTAACATACATTTAACACAAACAGCTTCCCCCAAAGAATTCTGGGCACTATAGTTTATCTAGCTAAAATTCCCAGCATCCTTAATAAACTACTGTTCCCAGGATTCTTTGGAGGAAGCCATGCATTAAAATAGCTCTTTAATGGCATGCTATTAATGCAACCTACGGTATGTCTCCCCATCCCACAAGCAATTTTTTGTAAGGTGGGGGACTTCAAATTGTGAAAATGGCATGGTGGTAAGAGTTTTTTTAAAACAACAACAACAACAACACACCCACCCTGCTTTCTTCCCTTTGGTAATCGGAAAAAAGGAGATCCATCTCCTGACATCCCACCTAGCTTGGACCTAACTTGTTTCTTCTCAGGAGTGGGAACTTGCAACAACTGCAGTCAACATTGGCAGCTGCTCAAATCAATAAAAACAACAAACTAGCATAGAAGGGCAATCGGTTGAATTTTAAAGATGAAATGCCCCAGTGGAATCTTTCTCTTATAAGTGATATACCTTAATTTCTTCCACCAGATTTTACAGTGAAAAAGGAATCTATCACATCCCTGCTGAAATACAAATACAGATGCTCTTAAAAGTTGGTCTTTTAAGGTGCCCCAGAGACCAAGTAATTTTATTTTATTTTACTTAAAAAACCAAACAAACAAAAAACCAGTCACAGGCTTATTCCCCAGCAGTATTTTAATGGGGTGCAGTTTAGGCCACTAAACTAATGCAGGTTTACTTCCAAGAATGTTGTTTCCTCTTCTGTCTGGGTTGCATGAGATTTGATCCTTGCATGCTGCTAAATGGAGCATCCTTGTTCTTCAGCTATACAAATCCCACAGAATACATGAGACCCAACAGAATTAAGAAGGGTAGGAGTTTATCTGCATCACATGTTTTTGTGCTCCCCAAATCTAAATACTCCTTCCAATGCATGCACAGAGGCATGTTTCACAGAATCTCTGTGGGCAAGGAATGTGTTCTGCCCTTGGAATGAATGAAGAAAGGCTCTTTTCAGCACAGGAACTCTACCCGTGTCTCAGAGCTCATTGTGCCTATAAATTACCTGTGTGATCAGAGCAACATCTTCCAACCTGGACTTCCCACTGATGATGAACACATACAGCATTTGGGGAAGCAACAGCTTGGTAGTGGAACATCTGAATTGTATGTACAATGTCCCAGGTTCAATCCCTGGCATTTCCAGGTAGGATTGGCGGAGACTCCTGTCTGAAACTCTGCAGAGCAGCTGCCAGGCAGTATATACAATACTAAACTAGATGAACTCGGTATAAGGCAGCACTGCCTATGGTCGCTTAAGCCAATCACCCATCTATCCCCATCACTCCTGTTCCTGCCCCTCACAATCCTGTGTGCCGTCAACTGTCATTCTTTTATAGGTTTTTAATTTGCTAGGATTACCCTAACAACGGTGGTAATTAATACTAACCCCTCCTCTACCGTATATGCTAATGGCATGAGCCATAAAAATTAATTTGCAAACATGTCATTACACAATAGCTGAACAGCCAATAAACCTGCAATTATAGGCCAATCATTGAGCAGGAACAGAGGGAGGGGTGGCTTGCCAATTTGATTTTTTTTTTTTTTTAATTACATAAAGCTCTAGAGGGGAATTGTTTCTCTCAAGAGAAGCTGGGCTTAGTTTCAAAAAATCAGGCTCTGCCTTTGCTCTCCCTAAGCTTAACCCAAATGTAGGTGAGAGGCAGGGTGACATTCTGGAAGCCCAGAATGTTAGCAGATGATGTTATGCAACACTGATAGCTGAGAACATGAAGGAAAGAAGGGAGTTCCTTGCATTTGCCCCTATCCCCAGGACCCATCAGACCTAGAGGATGTGACATAACACTGAAGCAGAAAGCAGCACATGAGTATATGCAGAGTGATTTCCCCATCGTCTGCAAGTAACCACAGTCAGCCAAGCCAGCATAGGGAGAGGACTTTCAAGCTAGAAACGTTGGAGCTACAGTCATTCACCACAGAATCAATATTTAGTAAAGCGCTTTACAGTTGTTCCCAAGTATGCCCTCACAATAACTCTGCAAGGTTGATCACTGCCGCTCCCCACTTTACAGAGAGCAAACTGAGGCCGCTTTGCTGGAAGTTACAAAGTGAACTGGCAAGGTAAAGGTAAACGGTAAAGGACCCTTGGATGGTTAAGTCCAAACAAAGGTGACTATGGGGTGTGGTGCTCATCTCACTTTTCAGGCCAGGGGAACTGGCATTTGTCCACAGACAGCTTTCCGGGTTCATGTGGCCAGCATGACTAAACCACATGGAGGACCGCGACGAGTGCCAGAGCACACAGAAACGCTGTTTACCTTCTCGCTGCAGCAGTACCTATTTATCTACTTGCACGGGTGTGCTTTCAAACTATGAGGTTGGCAGAAGCTGGGACAGAGCAACGGGAGCTCACCCCATTGCGCTGATTTGAACTGCCAACCTTCTGATCGGCGAGCCCATGAGGCTCAGTGGTTTAGACCACAGTGTGCACCCGTATCCCACAATTGACAAGACACCTCCCAAGAGGCAGGTCCAACAGTGCTCCACTCACTTGAAGATTGGATTGAGTCCTGTTTCTGGTGGTTATCCAAATCACCACTATCTCAGAATGACAGTGCAGGAGGATCCTAAGGGCCTAGGCAGGAATCAAACATCACCTGTTCCCAACCTGCCAAGTTGCCTCTCAGCAGCCCAGGGCCAACCATTTCTTGCTCTGTGACTCAGTTTGCCGCTTTCAGCAGGTATGACCCAATTCCCAGAGATGCAAGATGGCCCTACTAGATCCACGTTGGCACATCTGCCCAAGGGAAGATGCCAGTTCCAGGAAAGCAGAGCAGTAAGCAGTGGCTGTTGCTGGGCTTGTTTTTCAGGGATGGCTTGCCTTGCCCACGCCCTCTGCCTGGGTGCCAGCTCAGAGCTCTCTCTCTCCCCCGCCATCCTTTGTACATCACTCACGTCTACGGTGTGCCAGCCCTCCAGGGCTTGCTAATGGGAAGGAAAAATGGTGCTGGGCAGCAGGAGGGGTACTTAAGAGCTGCCTCACAGAAAATGAGCTATTGTTCACTCCTTGTCTATTGAGTGCACAAGCTTATGGAGGGGGGGGTGTCCTTTCTGGAGAGCCCTTTGCGCTGCCTGAATGGCACAAGGGAAAAGAAGAGAGAGAGAGAGAGAGAGAGAGAGCGCAATTCCTTGCCTTTGCCAAATGCCCTTTGGACTGACATAGAAATGAGGTGAGGCAGCTCAGCCACAAGTCAGGCTCAGATGAGCAGATATCTCGGACAGGCCAAAGGTTTTTAAATGAAACCAGTCAATATTATTCTTATTAAGGGTGAGCAAAGGTAATAATTGCTATAACACAGTCTTTTTCAGGAGATCATGTTGCAGGCTGGCCCCTTGGCAAGAGCAGCATCTGCCCATCGCTCAGGATTGCTTCTGCCAGGAGGAGCAGGGGATGTTCAGGCCAGTCCTTCAGCCTTTTTATTGTATCTTTCTTCAGCAGGAAGGACCCACTCCCGAACCCTCAGAAGACAAAGAAACATGAGGCCATCTGATGGCAAGCAACTTGAGGCCATCTGATGGCAAGCCAGCACACATCTGTAAGCCATACCATTGCTCCCTTCTGGATACAAAATGCTCAAAGAGACACTTGACTAACTGAAAAACAAGAATTATGAAATGATCTTTTAAAAAACAATAGAGCTCAGCAGGTGTAAGGAATGCTATATGTGTTTGGAACTCTTTAGTTAAGCAAAAATGATGGTAAGGAGAAAGTGGAGAGAATGTTACCCAAGTTGTGGTTATTCAATGCAGCTGTTGAACAGTAGATTCTGGAGTGACACCCCTTAGAAACTAGAGTGTTAAGCATTATATGAATCATTGAAATAAATAAGATACAAATCTACACAAGCACCCAGAATTTCACACTAAATAGAACCATGTGGTGGAATTCACTATCATAAGAGGTGGTGCTGGGCTTTGGTGGCTTGAAAAGGCAAAATTGCAGAAGATGTCCTGCCAGTGGCTATGAGCCTCATCAGTGAAAAGTAACCACCATAAACAACAATATGAAATATCTATTTCCTTCATGCTTTGCCAATCACTGTGGCAAACCGGGTGCTGGAGGTCTGGGCCAGCAGGGCTCTTCTTATATTCCTAAGTCCACAGTTTGAATTATAACCTCCTCCTCCACCACAGTAAAAACATTAGCCACCTCTCCCCACCCATGTTAAGTGGAAACTTCAGAAATTGCTCTCGAGAAGAAAAAAGGGCTCACTGGTGCCCTCTAGTGTGTAAGATGGTACCACATCAAAGGAACAGCAGCCCTGCCTGAGTTATCTGGACAGTGTGAAAAATCTGTCTCTTTTATGAGTAAATGCAAACTCCAAAAGATGAGTTAGTGTTTCTAGGCATCCATGACACAGGATCACTCAGTTCAGCATCCTTCCAATCTAAATATAAAAACCTTTCTGTCACGCCCTATGCAGCACCTGCCTGAGTACTGAGTTTCTTTTAAGAGGTTGCCCTGCCCAATGCCCAGAGGAGTTGCAAGACCTGCTACTCACAAGACAGGCAGTGAGGCATCCTTGGAGAATGATAGGAGCCCTCCCCCCTCCCATCTCATCTCTAGTACTATTAAAGGTGTGCCCAACTAACACCTGGGAATTGCAGCGGTCACATGAAACAAGTAACTGGATAAAGTATAGAGACTTCCTAACATCTACCACTGGCTGTTCTCAAATTCCTATATGTCTCCCCAAATGCCCCCATTTTTCTCTTTGTGGATGTGCTCATAGATTAAGATTCCTGGCTTCCCCACTGGGGAATATGCAGCCTTCCAGTTGTTGTTGGACTACAACTCACATCAGCCCTGAGTCATTGGGCACACTGCCTGGGGCTAGTGGGAGCAGGTTCCCCAGCCCCAAGAGCAAGGATCTTAGGTGGGATGGCTGAGAAAGGCCTCCTCTGTCCACAATCTCAGGAAGCCAACATGAGTGGGGGAAGGCAGTTAGAGGCAGGAGAACCTGAAGCTCTCACATTGGCAGCCCACCAAAATTAGCAACAGGCAGCCTCCTTAGATTCTGCTGCTTTTCTAAATGGTCATGTGGAAAGAGGGCCAAGGCCTGGAGGCAGGTACACTTTCCAAACACCTGCAGCATAGGCGAGGGCTGGGCAAGCTCACCTAAGCCTTCCACAATAGCTCCACTGCCTTTGCCAAGGAGTGGGTGGCTAAGTGAGTGCCAGGCTAAGAACACTGCATCTGGGAAAGGGACGCAGTTCAGTGGTACAGAACATGCTTCGCCCACAAAAAATCCCAGGTTCAATCCCTGGTGTCTCCATGCAGAGCTGGGAAAGGCCCTTGCCTAAAATCCAGAACTACTGCCAGTCAGTGCAGACAACACTGAACAAGATTGAGCAGTGGTCAGACCTGATATAAGGCAGCTTGCTCTGTTCCCATGTTCCATCTCCTTTCTCCACTTTGACCCATATTTGCAGAAAGGAGGAGCACCACAAATCTTGCAACAGGTCAAGTCACGTCCATCATGAAAGCATCCCATGCCTTTCCTCAAACCCCTTCCTGTCCGTCATTATCTAATGCCACAATAAACCATCTCCCCATCTTCTACCTGCTTTGTCAACAATCTCCCAACACACCACCCAAAATCACATAGCCACTGTGTTGTGTCTGCTTAAGAACTTTCTGAATGACAGCTCAATATACTTGGAGGAGTTAGCTGCCTGAAGTTAAGTCTTCCCATTCTATGCTGCAGTTCTATAGAAGAGTAGAAGAAGCACTGAACGCAGAAGCGGGTGCTCAATTCAGCTTCCAGAAAACTTGGATTTCATCCTTTTTCAAAAAAAGTTGCTACCTCCTATGGTGGTGGAGACATGCTTGGAAGCATGTTGGCAATGCCTGCTGCAACCTCAGACGCCGTAACAGTGGTTGGCTGGAGGTGTGGCTTCAGTGTTCTTGCCCCTCCCATAAATAGCACACCAGAATTCTGCAAACTAGGCAGAATTATGCAAAGTAAGAGAAATAATGCAACTATGCACATTTTGTACATCTGTACTCATCACACAGTTCGCATCAAACAAACAAGGAGTATATGCAAGCAGCCCTAGCTATACATTCCAGTCACATAGTTGAGCTGAGCATTACCACATCATCTGCTTTTCTGGGGGAATCCAGAAAATGCTGAACACAGGAGGAAAGATGGAGTGGCAGAAGGAGGAAGGTGTTGAAAGGACACAAGACCCGCCTGTTTCATATGAATTACATGTTCTGCTCAGAGCAATCCACCTACGCCTGGCATATCCAGTAATGCACAGGGGCACCCTGAGGTTCAACCTCACCTGCCTTCCCTTAGATCCCTAATCATCCCAGACTCTCTGGTTTCGCTTGCCTGGAGCAGGGCTGCAGCCTCATTTACCAAATTCAGACATACATATCACTTCTGGAAAGCTATTAGTAGAAGCAAAAGGAACAAGTAATTCAGAGAACAGAGAAAGGGACAGATAAACACACCGGCATGTACCTTTGTCAGACATAGTGCCTCTATTGAAAGATGCAGCTTCCAGTACTGTGCACATCTATACTGCCCTGCAAATAACTCACCAACATTTTTCAGTGGCACAGTTTTGCTAAACCTGTTCCCAGAGATAACTACTACAGACCCAATACACACCATGATCAACAACTCCTTCAATAACATTCTGAAAAAGGTCGCATTGTCCTCCTCAAGGTCCTAACGCTGTGTTCCAAGGTCCCCTTGTTCTGGTTCCCGAGTGCCTGTGATTTGGAGAGAGGACAGAAACAGTCCTCTCTTGCCCTGTACATCCAACTGAGCACAAGACTGTGTCAGCCAATAAGCCCAGAGGGGAAAGTGCAGCCACCTCGAGCGTTCAT
This sequence comes from Podarcis erhardii, assembly GCF_964252035.2. Lineage (NCBI taxonomy): Eukaryota > Metazoa > Chordata > Lepidosauria > Squamata > Lacertidae > Podarcis > Podarcis erhardii. The sequence continues at coordinate 41,668,255 of NC_138511.1, forward strand.
TAAGCAGGAGGTACTCAGCAAAGATTTCCTGCCGCCACTGACCTTTGATTAAGTGAAATGAAGACATCCATCAGGATTTCTAAAACCGACTCAAGTCACAGCCAGGCCTCTAACGCCACTCGCAGACCTCTGCTCCAGAGTAGCTGGCTTCCTTCGTCGGGTGTCATCCCGCGGGAGGGGAATGAAGAGGGTTATTTATATCAATAGGGCACGTCTTGGCCCCCTGATCCGCTCGACCTGGCTAATGAATAAAACATGGCTCTAATTATGAGATGATGAGGCCAAAGCCGCTCAGAGCAGGGAGGAGGCAGGTCAGGGAGAAAAATCCTCTTTTTAAAATCGCCCCACTTTTCTCTCTTATCAGCTTGACCGAGGTTTTATATTGGGGTGCAGGGCATACCTCTGCAAGAGGCAGAGTGCAACGTCAACTCCAGATCCCAAAGCAGGAAGATCATCCAAATGCAACCTAGCTCAACTTTGTAAAAAAACACACATAGATTTCACAGAGAATCCCAAATCTGAGAATGACAATAAACTAAAAAGCCAGTCCATGTGGTCAAATGCATACAGGCTTGATGAGATCTGCATCGTGTGAAATCATTTTTGGGGTTCCTGCACTGTTCCCCCCACCCCAGCATGGCTTGCAAAACTGACCACAGCTTTATTTATTTATTTAGACTACAACAAAATAATAATATCTAAGCAGTGCACAAAATAATGTAAAATAATTATAGATAAAAAACAGATTTAAAAAATAAGCAAAAGCGGACAGCTTCATTGCAAAACAGCCACAAGTGGCCCAATAAATGTGAACAGTTGCGCTGTTAGCCAGGCATATGATGAAACAAGTGCATGGCCACTTCTCCCTGTGAAAGAGGTCTGATCAACCCATTTCTGCACCACCCACATTCAGGTCTCAGAATTGGCTTAACCAGCTCTGATGTTGCTGCTGTAATGGGTTCCCGGTTGCTTTGTTTCCAGCAGAAAGATGAAATGCACATACATATAGATAACCTACATAATACTGCCATTTTTTAAAAGAACCCCTCAAGTTCCCTTTTTAAGAGGAGTGAAGGGAAGAAAGGTCTTGATGCTTTGTGTCGATAATATGCACAAAGACAGATACGTTCACCAGCTGCTATGATGAGGAAGGAGGGGGAAATCAAAGCCATTATCTGCCCAATTCAAGAGCTGCCTCCTTGCTTAATAGCCCGTTGAGGAGCAAGGTGTTTCAGCATGGAGGCTGCCTCCTTCCAAGCAAGGCTGCCACACACACACACCCCTAGGCCTCCACCACGAGGTACTTGTGCACGGGAGATAAACTTCTATGAGCTTAGAGCAGACTGCCAATAAACTCAGCCTGCCTCTTACACAGCCCAGCAGCTGCAAGTAAATACAAGAGTATGTGGGGTGGAATTAAGCAATTAAAAATGCATTGCTTTCTCCAGCAAGCAAGGAAAGTATTGTAACCCCCCCTCCAACACACACCTGTATGCTGCACGCCTTACCAATAAGCCTCCCCACCCCGCAAACAATGACCTCTCTCTCTCTCCCCCCCCCTCCCAACTCGTCATACTGAGTTGCAGTCTGAGTTGAAAACCTTGGAGCTAAGAAAGGTGTCCCAGCATAGGGATATTATGGAATTCTCATGCACCCCACCCCCCAAATAAAAGGAGTGGTGAGCCAGCCAGTGGCCTACAGTCTGGCTCTGATTCACAAAACAACGTTTATCTGCTCCCCCAGATAAATTATGGCCCAGCCATTATTAAGCAGCTGTAAAACCTTTGCTGTCTTACTGGTTTCAAATGGTGAGAAAGAAGTTCCACCTTTCAGTGTTGCACATTTCATTAGGTTTCATATATGGATGTCTCATCCATGCCAAAGCACATGTGTTCCAAAACTGGGAACTCTCTGCTGTAAAATTGTGGATTTTTTTATAAGAGAGCTTAAGTGACTATCTCATGGGAGAGGATTGTGCAGGGAAGCATTCTTCTGCTTCAGAAGTGGTCGTTTATTTCTTTAGCTCCACTTTAATTATCACTAAACAAAACCCCACTATATTGATCGGGTGAATTTTGCTTTTGGGGAGTACCTGGACCCAGACTGCAGCTTGGGTCCAGTAGGCCTAAATGCCCAGATCAGAATGGACTATTTCTGATATCTTGCTGGTGAGGCACGGACTTGGCTTGCAAGTGTTGGATCCCTGGAGTTATTTGCACCCTCCTTCCACCCACAGTATCTCTTATTCAATGGACCTGCTCTGTAGATAGAAAGAACACAGGAAGCTGCCTTATGCCGAGTCAGACTATTTGTCTATCAAGCTCAGTGTTGTTTACTCTGGCTGGCAGTCTCTGTTACCCAAAGCTGCCAGGGATTGAACCTCCCACCTTGTGTGTGGCAAGACATGTGGTTGAGCACTGAGCTACAGGCCCTCCTCCCTGTACTTATAATTTGGATTTGTATGGGCTGATGGGATGGATTGGTGGCCTGCTCCTGTGTCTGAGCAGGCGGCTGGGAATAGATTCCCCGCCTCCCACCCCCACCCAAAAAAATCCTTCCAGCAACAAAGGAAGTATGACTTTTCTTTGGTGCATAGAAGAAGCTCGATGTGAGTTCCTTGGATAAGGAAGAGGGGAGTCAGTTAAACAGGACTGGCCAAAGCAGATAAGGGATGATGAATGGAAGTGGAAAGCCCTGGGTGGCCAAGACAGATAATCGGGTGAGGATGCTGCCGCCTGCGTGATTTTAAACTCAGGTGCTTGGAGTAAAAGTCTGAACCATTCTTGAAGCCTAGGAAGCCAGCAAAGGCAGGAGAAGGAGCGTGTAAGTAGTCCCAAATCCTCCAAAGATTCAAAGGAATCATCAGGCTCCCAGGCTTCCTGATCATAAGGAGCCTGACTGAAACTCCACAGGGGTGTATGGAAAACTTTCCACTCATCAAAAACCAGGGAGCGGAACAGGAGCAGGAAAGACTGGAAAGTTATTTCCAGTTCTTAGATGTCAGGACTCTGCAGGCATTTGGGGAGGGGAGGGGGAGAAGGAGAATGCAAACCAGCTCCAGCATTTTCCGGACCAAGGTTTTCTCATTCTCTGTAACTGCGTAAAAGAGAGGGGGGGCTGCATACACCATACACCTAAGAATTCTGGGAACTGTATTTGTTAAGGGTGAGGGGTAAACTGCAGAGCCCAGGTTTCAGGGTGTGTGTGTGTTTGTGTGTGTGTGCTTTAAAATGCTTTAAATATATGGCATGTACGCAGATGCTGGAAAGAGCATTCCAAAACCATCCTTGCATGTAGTGAGCTGCGTGGGACAGAAGTGGGTGACCCACAAAAAGGAAATGTAAAGAGGCGGAAGGGACATTCTTTCACCTCTGGTGGACTTGCCCGAAAGTGAAGGCCTTTTGGGAGATGATTCATAATGAACTAAAAAAGGTACTTAGATTTACCTTACCTAAGAAACCGGAGGCCTTTCTTCTGGGCATCGTAGACCAGAGAGTACTTAAGAAAGATAGAACTTTTTAAATGTATGCTACCACTGCAGCAAGGATCCTGATTGCTAAGCATTGGAAGACACAAGATTTACCCACGCTGGAGGAATGGCAGACGCAGTTGATGGACTACATGGAACTGGCCGAAATGACTGGCAGAATGCGAGACTCGGGGGAAGAAACAATCGAGGAAGACTGGGAAAAATTTAAAGACTATTTGAAAAAACATTATAAGTTGTATGAATGTTAAAAAATGCACTTTTGAGGAAATTCTAGCTTCAGCAATTGTAAATTAATGAAATGAAAATTAAGGTACAAGAAGTCAGAGGTGGAATAATGAAATAACTTTATTATGTTCAAGCTAAAACGTATAAGATGTCGGTTACAACATTTTGGAAATTAGATAACATGATAAAATGAAAGATACAATAAGTTTTGAAATAAGTTAACAAATTGCTGATGTTTTGTATCACAGAGAACACAGGGTTAGGAAGATGCAGGGAAGTCCATTGGATTGGCTGAAAAAAGGATTATGGAAATTTGTAACTTCTTTACTTTATTTTCTATATCTATCTCTTATTCTTTTTTTCTGTATTTTATAAACTTAATAAAAATATTATTAAAAAAAAAAAAAAAGAAGTGGGTGACCCACAAAAAGAAGCAGATGATTGTCAGCTCTAATAGCCCTTGTCTAGCTGCAGCACCTACAACTGAAAGATGAGAAAACTGCCTGCCCCATTGCCTTTTGGACTGACAGTAGGCACCGCTGCCTTCCACTGCTTCTCCATCTATCATAGACCAGGATGGTTGCAGCAGAGGACAAGGATGGTGCTGGGGGAGGGGAGATGAAGGGGAAGACAGACCGAGCTAAATAGCACAACCATGCATGTCATTTACCTGATAGGTACGTCACCATCATCTAATTCTGCCAACATAAATGCCAGTCACTGTGCTTTTCATTTTAGGAGAGGGTAGACAAACTAGTCTGTCACTACAAAAACAACAAGAACACTGTAGTGTCTTAAAGGCTAACCAGTTTATGATGGTTTCAAGTTTCTGTGGATTAGACTTTATCAAATGCATGGAGCATTGTCCTGTATTACAAGTACATATATACCCATGGCTGGGATAGGGTTTGCAAAACAGTGAGGTCAGAGGGGAACATCATGAAGAAGCTACACATGGTGACAATTATGCTATTAATAGTGGCTACACACACACACACACATCGTCATTGTTGATACCACAGACACCCTGGCATCGTTAAGTCAATTAACATGTGCATTTTGACTTTTTAAACTAAAATGGAAAAAACAACCTCTGTCCTGATTCAACCTACAAGAGTTTTTAATGCTTTCTACACTAAAATACGCAGTCTTAAATGTGTGTACCAAGATACTCAAACAAGGGCGGGGGGGCTGAAGAACTACAAAAGATATGCTCTGCTTTGGCTTACTGAGAGTCCTATGCACCCATACTCTAGATTTCAGAAAACACTGTCCTACATACCTTTAAGACTTTCTTTGCAATCTTATGGACTAGAAACTTGTTTTGGGGTTTGTTTGGTTTTTTAAAAATGAAAAGCTGAGATTATAAGGGCTCTGAATTGTGCACTGGATAATGCTTGGCCTATATACCAACAGGCTGTTGTGATCATCTGGTTTGAACAAGCATGGAGAATAATTATAGGTGAGTGGACCTGTGCCAGTGAGGGGGAAAGGGGTGCATGTAAATGAATGTGGAATGGTAAGCACGGAAAAGATATGTGTTTGTACACAAAGGAGAGGAAGCATGAAGCTAATGGCTCACTGGAGCTGGCTCAGCACAGACAGAACAGGTTTCATTTGCACAATAAAAACAGCCTTTGCCTGCTTTCCAAGCGACTATTCAATTTTTTAATTTTTAAAAAATACTGATAAGCTTCTCCCTTCCCACCCCTTCACCTTGATGGCACTGCTGCAAGCCTGTAACCATTTCTGCCCTATTAGACGAGGTATTAATGAGGTCTCTGATCAGCTGGCTGCCTGGTCGGGTGAACTGTGGAAGGTTCAAGTAGCAATTTTCCATTTGCACTTCAAATGTTAATGAATGTTCCTGTGTCGGTTAGAGATTCCCAGCGATAATCGGTGCTGCTCAGGTCACTGCAAAGGCTGGCTGCTCACAAGAAGGGTGGTGGTTCTGCTTTGGGTTTTTTTAAGCCATTTGATTTCTTTAGGGAATACTCCTGACCAAACAAAAAAACCAGTAATTGCCCCTGACAAGTCCTGCATACTCCAACTGGCTACAGGGAGAAGGAATCACAAATCAAAGGCTGTTTCATGCAGGTGTCCCTGAAGCACCTTATATTTCTGGCTGCAGAGTGAAGTTGATTCCGGACAAGCAAGTATCACTGGGCAGAGATACAATACAATACAATGTATACACATACATTCCCACACAGCCTGCAAGTCTTTCTGACATCTCCCCTCCCCTGTCTTTTCTGAATAATTCATCGCTGTTAATCCCTAGGCCCAAGCAGAGCCGCTTGGAGGTAAACGCTCTCAGGGGGTGCTGATGATGTAATTGCTAGGTTTGTGTGTGTGTGTGTGTGTGTGTGTGTGTGTGTGTGTTTTAAAAAACACCACCTACTTCAATGCAGCTTGGAGCCCCGTGGGTAGGCGCACTTTCATAGCAGACTTCAGGGAGTGGGGATGTTAGGCACCCCATGGGACAGCGAAGCATCTTGGGGTGTGAATGCAACCCAGCTGTCTCTATGAACAAGATGATTCCCCACTTACAGCAATGGGAAGGAGGTGTGTGTAGCGCATACACACACACACACACACACACACACGGGTGAAAACATAGCCTTGCTATGAAGAAAAAGCATCCAATGAGGAGTTTTCAATTGCTCTGGAACTTGGATAGTAACAAGAACACCGTGGCCTTGTTTAAAAAGATGCACAGAGTGCCCTTCCCTTGCCGCAGACTGCTTCAGCGTGTCATTGTGGCGGCTTTGTGGGTGGGGAAAGGCTTCACAGGAACACAGGAAGCTGCCTTATGCCAAGTCAGGCAATTTGCTCACCTGCAGCCTCATATCATGTTGGCAGGCAACAGCTCTAGAGGAATCAGGCAAAGAGTTCTTTTCTGCCCCCTGCTTTCTGCTCCTTTTAACTGGAAATGCTGGGGTCTGACACTCTACCCAGGTCAGACCGGATTGAGCCCCATCACATTCTATTTCAGAAATTAAGCAGTGGCCTCCCTGAACCCCAGATTGAACCTGGGATGTTCTCCATGCAAAGCACATGTTCAAACACTTAGCTTTGGCCCTCCCCTTGGAGGAGGATGTTTCATGCCAAAGAGAAGCAATCTGTGGCTCTCCAAGTGTTGTTGAACTACACTTCCCATCAGCCTCAATCAGCACAGTCAATGGTAAGGGGAAATGGAAGTTGTAGTCCAGCAATAATAATAATACTACTATACTGTACTAATACATGGAGGACCAAAGGCATCTCTGCATTATAGCAGCAGTACAGTTGTCAAATAATAGTGCTGCATGGAACCCCCACTCTTAGGACCCAATGAAATCCTGCTTTGGTACAATGCAGAAAAGTAGTGTCACTCAAATTCCATTCTAAGCCACCTGTAGCACAGTGGTGGGACATCTATGCTGCACGCAGGAAGCCCCAAGTTCAACCTTCAGCATCATTAGGGTACTTTTTATCTCAGGTAGCAAAGCTGGGAAATACTTTATTTGCTTGAGACCCTGGTAAAAGGACACAATGCAGGAATAGACAGAGAAGACATTTTGCTGCCTGAAGCAGAGCCCCAAACCACAGCCATCTTCCAACCAGGCCCAACACTTCATAAAGTCTCACTGCACCATTCAGACCCCAAATCCCTGCCTTCATCTATCCACCACCCACCTTGCCACCATCCCAGTGCTGCCTGGAGCAGGTTGCTGAGTATGGCAAGGCCAGTCCAATGGAATAATATAGCAGAAGGCAGCTTCACATTATGCAGTGGTTGCCTCTCTCTCTAATGTAAACTCTCTGTGTCATTTCACCAGTACTTCATGACACGGGCTGGGCTCAATTTCTTGTGAACACATGTAGCCCTTGGAGCAGACCTGAACAGAGGCACCCTCTTGCCTTCCACACTGACACTTGTTGAGCTTCCATTACTGATCCCCAGATCCAGTTTTAGGCCTATCTGTGCAAGGCGCCCTTCTCTCATAGGGGAGGGGCTGTAGCTCCATGGCAAAACACCTGCTTTGCTTGCAGAAGGTCCCAGGTTCAATCCCCAGCATCTCCAGATAAGGCATGGAGAGACCCCTATCTGAAACCCTGGTGAGCTGCTGCCAACAGCATAGACAAGGGTCTGACTCCATATAAGGCTGCTTCCTAATCAGGTGTGGGGGCATTACAGTCATCACGGAAGACAACTGGCTTGTTCACACATTACACTGAACACCAAGTACAAGCTGTCTCTATACATGTACACATTGGTGTGAAAGAATGTATGCATACTTGTTGATGTGCACAGCTCAACTATTGTATACACAGATTGACAGAATCCACACTCATGTGTTACATACGAATAACTGTACCAGTGGACAGCTCATTTATTTGTGTACATGGGTACACAGATTGTATGGTTGTTGAATGTAAGGGATGTGAACATCCCTTACAAAGAAGACATATGAGCAAGGAAAAGCTGGCTGGAGGGGGAGTGCAGAGTTGACTCTCCCTGGAGTCTGTGAGCTTCTTCCAACATGTTTAAAAAAAAAAAAAAAAAAGACGATCGTGCCATGCATGCCCACTAATTAATTCTTAACCTCTGTCAGCATTTAACTTCCAAGAGGTGACCATTTGTTCTCAGGAAAGACAGTGGCGTATAAAGAGCAAACCAAACTGGGCCAATTCTGTTTCAGGGATGAATTAGGAGCTTGCCAGTTGCAAGACAAGTTCATCTGTTTAATTAAGTAGTGGAGATATGGCTGTTAAATTAAGTTAATGGCTCAGCGTGCCAAAACAAGGAGATAAAAGAAAAGCAGTCATCAGAGTATCGTGTGTGTGTATGTGGACACACATACAAAAAATAAAAATCACACATGTCCCCAAATCTCTGGTACTCCTGCCAGTTACAAGCTCGGCCTCCTCCTTTTCCTAAGCCCCAAACTGTGCTTTATTAGAAATTCAGGTGGAGAACAATACCACATTGCTTTGTTCATGCATGCAAAAATACTATTACGTTTTTCATTTTTAGTATTTCCTGTCTTCCCCCTTCAAAGAACCTAAAGCAGCATAGATGGATTTTCCTCCTCCAGTTTATCCTTTCAGTAACCCTACAAGATAGGCTAAGACTGTAATAACCTTGCTGGATCAGACCATTTGCCCACCTAACTCCGCAAAATGGCAAACCAGATGCCACTAGGAAGTCCACAAGCAGGACATGAATGCAACAGCACTCTCTACACTTGTGATCCCCAGCAACTGGTATGCTGAAGGTAGTACACAACCAGCTGCTGATAGCCTCATTTTTCGTGAACTTGTTTAATCCAAGTGGGTGGCCATCAATCACTACATCCTATGGCGGTGAGTTCCATAAGTTAACTATGTGCCGTGTAAATAAGACCTTCCTTTTGCCTGTCCTGAATCTTTCAACTATCATTTTCACTGGACAATCCCTTCACATTCAAATATTACAAAAGAGGGAGAAAGAAATATGAGATAATGACAGAGCCAAGGCAACCCAATTAGCCTCATGAGTGTACTGGGGTCTGGACCTGGGCCTCTCCAGTCTTTGTCCAACACTAACCACTACACCTCACTGCCCATAACAAAACTGTGCTGAAATGTCAAAAGCCATGTTTTAAGGGCAGGATTAGAGAACAAGGAAAGATAATGGTTTAGCGTCCGACCTCTGAAATGGTAGCTTAGGGTGCCTTCCTATGAAGACAGAGAGACTTCTTGATAACATCTGGTGTCACCGCCCTTGCCACAAAATTGGAGGCTTTCTTATCTGGAGACTGAGTTCCAGAACTCTTCTGTTCTTTTTATGATCTAAAATAAACTCATTTGCTGAGTGCACTCCCAAAGTCTCTTCCGGCAATATGCACTTGCACACCTCTCCCTCAGTTCTATGCTTGCTCCAGCCTGCCTCTGATATCTATCTAGGATGCAGAATATTACTTTCAGCATTCCCAGGATTCACGACCTCGACTCCCCTGAAGCCATGGAAACATAGCTCTGGAGAAGCTCTCTTAGATTTGACTAGCAAATTGCCAACTGCTTTCTTCCTGGCCTCTGCCCACCCTGCCGCGCGCGCATGCACACACAATGGAACTCTGGTGATGTAAACACCAATCCCCCAGGAAAATTTAGCTTTCCCTTCCCCTCCTTTGAGCCACCAAAGATAAAAGCTCGTGGGCTCAGGTTGGGACTGAGCCACTGGTGATGCAACTCTGCTGGCCTTGTTACAGCAATCGTTGTGGCTTAACTGGCAGACACCAGTTGCAGGAGCAAGACTCGGATGAAGTGTTTGTTGCAAGACAACAGCACTAAATACGCAGATAAAATCAGCTGTTGTTCCAATTTATCTTTGGTGTTCTACTTTTTCTAACCATGAAAGCTTAACATTGCATTATTCAAGAACATGGCAGAACCAGGAAAGCCAAGAGTAGAATTTCCCAGGAGAGGGCTCTTTACCCTCGCTCCGAAAAAACTACCAATATGGCAAAGGATTGAGTAAAATAAACTAGGGGGGTAAGGTTCAAGCAACAGAGAAATCCAGTAAAACAACTATTTACAACTTAGAATAGAATTAAGCATGCTGAAGACTGACCTAAGTGCACTTGTTGAAGCCTATTTCAATTGCAATAGGATGAATTTTAATTCAAAAAGCTTCAAAATCAGGGTGTTATTTTGGTTTCTGATATGTTACTGTAAGAGGGAAGGGCAAAATCTACTAAAAGTGACCCACTGTTCTGATGCTAAGTGCCATGTTGTATGCTATGTTATACTTCAGAATCTCAAAACAAAGCACCTTTATTGAAGCTCTTAAATTCACACATTTATTCAAACCAAATCAAAAGTTGACACATTAAAAGACAGATGATTAACCAGATAAACATTTTTTCATTGTCTGAACAGCCCTAAGATAAACTAAGATAAGCAATATGCTTCTTCTCCCCTCCCCTCCAATTTTGCATAGTGCAGGTTTCAGAACTTGCAACTTGCATAATACAGGTTGCAGAAGACTAGTTTGTTGTTGTTGTTGTTGTTTGCAGAACCATAACCTTATAGGTTGCAGCAGAGGGAAAGATAAACCAAGCTAGCAAGGTAAGAATTAAAGATAGATGGAGAACTGGGGTTTCTAAACGGGAATACAATAGAAATCCTAAACATTTGCTGAGACATCTGCTCTGAAACACCATCTTTTTTTAAAGAAAAAGCTTCCAAGAAATGCTGCAATTCAACCCGCGCACTCCAAAACACAAGCTTCCCCCCAGGGTTGTCCCTGTACAAAAGTCCTCTTGGCGCAGATAGCTCTGCGTACGGTAGACATCACACTGGTAGAGGCAGCAGGAGCGACATCTTCCCCTGACGCACGCATGGCAGGCCATCTACCCTGGGGGCTTTGCATCAGTGCAGTTACATCAATACACTGGAGTCAACAAAAAGTGACAGCGGGTTGTAACTCAACAGCCGCACCTGGCTGCCTGTTCCTGCTCTGCTGTCAGTGACAAAAGAGAAACAAGAGGCACCACCTGAATCAATGGCCAAGCTACCTTTGCCGAAACAAAAGGGCAAGGCTGAGCCAGCCTCCGGCATCCAGCTGGCATTTTGCAGCTCCCACCTCCCAAAGAGGCACAGCTCCTAGGTAACAAAGGCTCCTGCCATCTAGGGCTCAGCACCATAATTGCTGTCATGAAAAATAAAAATAAAAATGGTCACAGAGGTGCTGCCTCCTTGTCGGGAGCTGGGAGCTGTTTATCTACCGTATCTCTTTGCACCATCAGGCATGCCTGCTGGTTAATCCAGCTGTTCTTTTGTGCATAGGTGAACTATCTGAGGTGGCAAAGTGGGAGGGATAAAAAGGGATCTCTCTGGTCCACTTTAACGGAAAAAAGAAAAATACCAGGGTATTGAAGCAGCAGAGAGGTAGCTGAATTGGAATTCTCCAATTACTCTTTATTGTCTTGAGACTGAACGCTTTGGGTAGCTCTCATAGCACCAGGTGAATGCTTTCTGGCCTGCAGCCAGGTGGTGTACACACACAGTGCAATTGCAGCAAGTGGCAGCCCTTAGTCCCCATTGGCTCTACATCAAAACCTTTCTTTCTGCCCAGACAGCTGGGATTACAGACAGGTTCCTCTAGACAACCCCAGAGGAAATAATTTGTTTTGTTAATCGGCTTGAATGCACTATGCAAACTGTAGACACACACCAGCCTGCTTCATGGGCCAAGCTAAGCCAAACCATGGTTTATTGGGTGTGCGGGTTCCCAGAGAGGAGATGGCAGTCGCTGTGCTCCCATCCAGTTCTGCTGATGCACTGAATTAAATCATGGTTTGGCTTCATGTGTTGTTCAAACCCAGGTTTGTGGTTTAACTCTCCCGGAGAAACTGAACTGTAAACCGTAGGACAAAGTGTTGAGAGAGCGGGATCATGAGCCCAGGTTCAGCTGAAATGCTAAGCCACATCATGGCTTGACTGAGCACAGCAGGAAAACATCAGGGGAGGAGGAAAGTCTCCACTCATATTAAACCATGGTTTGACTTAGCATGATGTACCAACCAGGTCACAGAAAGTTTTCACAGTTGCACACAGGAAACCAGGCAACAGGGGAGAAATACGCTAGCTTTCTCACATGCTGAAATATTTTATCTTCTATTTGAAATACTAGTGTTTGTGGCGCAACAATTTGTTTGTTTGTTATTTGCAAGAATGAATCACACACCCAACCTGCAGAATGCAGCAGCCCCCCAGAAGGTGACAGCTGATTCCAATATCAATAACAATTCATTGCCCTTTCCCAAAGCTGCCTGCATTGCTAGGTCTCTGGTTTGTAAATGGAGCTGGTCTATGTGCTATGTGTTTCAGACCCATGTCTAGGTGAAGCAGTCAGAGAGACGTCGTCAATCCGCAAAGCCATTCTTATGTGCAGGTGTTATCCAGGAGATACCTTTCCCTCCTAGACCAAATCAAGATTGATGCACAGTAGCTGTGCTCCATCCTCTCTATGGTATCATGGCACTCAGGACTTATATTGCTGCTAGATGCCAGAGGAACCATGCCAGCTCATGCCCGAAGCCGATCTAGTCCCTTGTTTATGTTAGGAATTATGAGTAATTCCTTCCTGTGCCGGCTGCCAGAAGCACTTTGAGGTTATATAAAACAAACAAGGAGGAAATTTTAATAACCTCCTTTCCCTGGGTTGCCTTTTGCTTTGCTCCCCCCTTCCCGGGTGACAAAACCAAGTTTCACAACCTAGTCGGCTGCACACTCAAACAAAGGGCACCTTTGTACAGCCAGCTATCTCTCCCAATACAGGTCACATGCAGAAGCTCTGACCTGCTCTGCTCCATTCAGTAACCCTCTGCCAGTTTCCTCAGAATCAGCTCTTCCTGCCACCCCACCATACACAAAAACTGTGTTGGTGCCACTATGCGTACAAGCTCACGGCACCCTATAAAAGCATGCTGGAGCCCTATAATCAAAGTCAGCCTCCTTGGGAGGGCAGTGGGTGTAGGCTCAGAGTGCCTAAGCTTTGTTCAGTGCCAAGCCTGTGACTAAGAGAGGACATCAAAGGAAAGCAACTAAGGAAAGCATCAACAAAGAAAGCAACTAGAAGAACACCAAGGTGGTACTGGCAGTGAGCTGGCTAATACAATAGCCTGAAGCATCTTGGCACCTATCTCCAAGAAGGAGAAACCTGATCGTTCTAGTCACCTTCAGACCCCTTTCTGCACAGTTTGGTTTAGATTTGGAACAATGGAAGCTGCCTTACTAAATGTCCATCTCACACAGTACTGACTAGCAATGGGGGAGGGAAGGAGAGGGAGAAAAATTCAGCGTGGTTCACATTTTAATGCAAACCTACCTAGTTCACACCTCTTGAAACACTATGTGAACCAAAATTTCTCTGAATTTTGCAATGCAGTTCTCCAGACAAAAGAAGACAGAGGGAACGGTGCATAAAAATGCATATATGTGTGAAAACAATATTCAAACATGCATTATAGTAGGGATTTTGTTGCTTGCAAGAATGTGTCTATTAGGGGGAATACACACTAAAGTGCTAATGAATTTTCATGAGAACTTTAAATAAAAATCACAAACTGATATAGAACTGTGGTAAACTGACCTTAAGATTGTAAAAATGAGAAACTGGGAGAAACTGAAGCAGGCAGCTTCACCTATCCCCATATCAATGAGTGTCCAGGATCTTTAGTACTGGCCAGAGCCTGAGCAAAAGGCCTTCTGCATGAAAAGCGTGTGCTCTGCTATGGGACCATGGCTCCTTCCATGTGCCTCGTAGCCTTTCTGGGGCCACATGTTGCTACTAGCAGAAAGTCATCTGTTTTGCATTTCATAAAAAGGTGATAAAGGGGAGAATAAGCAGTTTGCAACAAATGTCTCTCCTCAGAAAAGTGCCAGGTTCCAAACCACATCCTCCACCCTGAAAGCCTAGCCTCTCTTCAGTGTCAGCTGTGTGGGTGTGGACAATAATGACACATGGCATCCCAAACTGGTTAGATCCACACATTCCAAGGAGGTGGGTTCAAATCCTCTGCAATGTCACAGGCAATACTAAAATCAGATCACACTTAAATGATGCACAGCATGATCAATGATCCCTAAAGATATTGATGGCTGGGCAATATCAGGGGCATGGTCTCAAATGCTGGTTCTTCAGAAAGGCTAGGATTTAGAAGTATTCCCTTTTTCAAGATGGTGTGGGGGACTTCTGCAAAGCCAGAAGGCTCAATTTGGAGAGACAGCACTGTGCAGTGGTCAGAGCCTTAGACTAGGATTGGAAAGACTCAGGTTAAAATCCCCATGAATCCGAAATTCACCAGGTAACTCATTAGGCCAGTCAGCACTTCTTTACCCAACCTACCTCACAAGGCTGTTGTGAGTATAAAGTGTGTGTGCGTGCCTTAATTTCCTCACAGGGAAGGCAAAATATAAATTAGTAAACAAACCTGAATTAGCACCACGGACCCCCAACACACACTTTTGATTCTTCCAATGTGATCTTCCAAATCCTGGTGACTTCCAACAAGAACTCCAAATTAACTTGGAGCAATAGATAAACCTTTCCAAATTAGATTGAATCCCATACTGAACTTTCAGTGGGTAAGTATGATCAGAATGTGTTTGTAGGCCTGCCCTTCTTTGCCAGCCCCACACCTTCCAATGGACTGCCTCATAATTGGGAGACTCGGGCTCCATCAATACCATACATTTAACACACTATTATACCACTTTAAACAGTCATGGCATCCTACACCTCAAAAAAATATTGGGAATTGTAGTTTGTAAAGGATGGTGAGAGTTGATCAGAGATCCCTATTCTCCCCCACAGAGCTATAATTTGCAGAGTCCCCTGTAAGGAGGGACTGATTGTGAATCATAGCTCCATGAGGCAAATAAGCGTCTCATAATAACTCTCAGCACCTTCGACAAACTACAGTTCCCAGGATTCTGTGGGGAAAGCCATGACCGTTCAAAGTAGTATCATAGTGCTATCACAGTGCTTTAAAGGTATGGTGCAGATATGGCCCTAATTAAGCTCTTTTTCATTCCTATTTTTCTCTCTCCGCCACCCCAGAGTAGACTCAGACACCAGATTTTCCAATCCATGGAGCTGTGACTGTTAAAGTGGTATAATAGTGCTTTAAATGTATTGTGCAGATATGGCCTCTGTTTCTGCTTGCACAACCCACAGAACTTGCTTAATCTGATGTCAGGCTTCATAAATGTACCACTATCCCTCCCTGCTGTCACCAAGCAGCTATCTACATCCACCTTTTTCCCAGGCTGTGCTAGCTTTGGCCTGGCTTCTGACAGCTAATAAGAACTGCCTTAAGAGATGGAACAAATAGTCCATTGAAGCCAATATCCTGTTTATCACCTCCTGTTGCCTCTGCCCCCTTTGGCTTTCCTGGATTCAGCTTCCCTTCCCGTGGAGGCTGCTACTATTTCAAGAAGCACGCAGGCCTCTAGTGGAAATTCAATCTTCCTAGGCTAACCCTTACCTTCCCCAAACCCATCTCTCTCTCTGCTCCCCCCACCAACACCAGCTCAGATGAATTTGGGATCGTCACCCGCCCCCCCAAAAATCAACAAGATCAAAAAAACTGTAAAATGGCATGAGCTGGTGCAAGGTGGGAAATGTGATAAGAGCTTTCTGTGAGGGACAGATAAATAGCCCTGGCAGCAAGTAGATGAATTCGGCTAGAAGCTAATAGTGTCTGTCAGCCAGCTCTAGGCCCACAGCCTCACTCCTGCTTCTCTGATCATGGGGGATGTCAACAGGAAGCGACAGGGCAACTGAGCTGAAAGTGACAGGGCAGGCACAAAGAGCGTGTCCTCTGTAAGTGATGATAAATCGAGGGGGGAGGAGCTGGCAGTAGAGAGAGGAGTTAAATCAATTGTTTAGCCTACCTACCACATGCTGACAGGGCAAATGTGAAGGCTTTTATAGCTGCCTGGGTTTTCATTTGCAGTTATTCATAGTAGGGCTGGCATGCTTTATCTCACTTACATTATGTGCAACCACAATGCAGACACTTGTACCGCAATGTGCTCATGCTCCCAGGGAGGGGGGTGTGTGTGTGTGTGTGCGCGCGCGCGCACGTGTGCCCATGCACACATACACACACACACACACACACACACACACACACACACACACACACACGTGCATTAATGTCTGTCTCCCAAGGCCTGAATAAAATGCCATGGTCTATATGGGAGAGAGAAAATCACCCCTGCAAAGGGGGAAGAGCAAAATACGTTCTGCTGCTTTAAGGCTGCTTTTCTATCTGGCAAGAATCTTCTCCCTATAGCTCCAATTCTCAAACTGTGTCGTGCCGCAGCCTGGTGAACAAGCAGCCTCTGCATGGTGGCTGCCGTGAAATGCCGTTGTGAGGCTCAGATTGTGCAACTCCTGACCCTGGAAAGCCTGTTTGCCCCCTGCCTTTCCCTGCTGGGATTCAGGTGCCACTTCATTACAGCGAGCCTTTGGCTTTAGAGGAAGGGCCCTAGCTTAGTGGTAAAGCATCTGCTTTGCATGCAGAAGGTTCCAGGTTCAATTCCTGGCATCTCCAGGTAAGGCTGAAACCTTGGAGACTGAAACACTTGAGAACCACTGCCAGTCTGTGCAGACAATATTGAACTACAGGGACCAATGATCTGACTCAGTATAATGCAGCTTCCTACATTCTCCTATTGAACTGTTTCCCATTCTCTTGCTTTGTGTCATTCTGCTGCCTCTCACTTTTTTGCTGCTTTCTTTGCTTCAGTTTGCTTTTATTGTGCCCTATTGATTTGAACAGCATTGGTTGTATCCAACAAACTTTTTTAGAAATGCCCTTCAGAAATATAGACAGGCAGAATGCTTCCCCACACTCAGCTCCTGTGTCACACCTGTAACACAAAGGAGCTCCAGTTATTGGGGTTGCCTTCTTCCATCAGAATCAGGAACTCCAAGGGAGAATTGCCCATGTAATCCAGCAACTGTGACAGCCCTGGTGGTTTAAACATTACCAGGGCAAGGTTAGATCTGACCTCAAGGGCTGGAGCTTTTCCCAACGTGGAGATATAAGGTTTGTTCAGGCATTACACTGAGCACAGGTAGAAGCTCTCTCTACGTATGTACAAATGTTTGCGTTAAAGAGATTACACCTGTTGATTTGTACAGCTCAACTACTGTGTGCACTGGTATACAGATTGTACACTTGTTGAATGTGGCATGTGAACAGCCCTAAAGAGATGGTGGGGAATGATGGAGTATTTGCGCCTGTTTCTGTCATGCACTTGTTAAAAGGACAAACTCCACCAAGGAAAATCAGGGCCTCTAACACTAAGTTGAAGGTACACCTGTATGTTCAAATGGGGGTCCCAAATTTCCTCTCACCAAGCAAAAAACAAAGTAGTTGCAAGAGTCTCTGGAAGCCAATCAAAGAGAAGAGAAACTTCACCTTGCAACACTCATTCCTGTCTTCTCTAAAATAAGGTTACCAGACATCCTCGTTTCCAGGGACAGTCCCCAAATTTACAAATTAGTCCCCTGACAAAATCCTATCATTCTGATGCATTTCAATGAAGTGTCCCCAGATTCATTGAAAAAAATCTGGTAACCTTACTCTAAAAAGGCTCAACTAGACTATACAATTAAACTGGCTTAAATGTTGCAGCTTTATGCCTCCCCCTCAAGGAATGCTGGAATCTGTAGTTTTCTCAGGGTTCCAAGAAACCTGTTCAGTAGCCCTCGTCTTCTCCCAAGTCTAGAGGCCATGATGAAAATGAACACAGTTTCAAATTTGCAATATAGGAAGGGCAAGGAAAAGGTGTAGCAGAGATGTTCACAATATGCTTCAAAAAGCAGCCCCAGAGCAAAAAGCTTTTAAAAGGAAAAGCCAAGCAAGGACAGGTAGCCCAATGTGGCGACCTCAGCAGAGAGTGCCACCAAAAAAACCCCACTTACTAGAACAAGTCCAACACATGATTGCACATGAGCCTGAAAGCAGCTGTCTGATGGCAACAGCTTTCTGGCTGCAAACTGGGGGAGGTTGGATTATTTTCACTGTAGGACAGGAGGCAAGGCTAAGCCTAGAGCAGCTTTGGATCATGTTTCCGAACTCAGATTTGAACTTATCACCTTATTTTTGCATGACGCTCCCTGGTTGGGCCTGTAAATAGTGAAGGGCTGGGGGGAGACAGACTAATCTTACTAGCTGGTAGGTCTTTTCAGAAGCATAGGAGAGTGCTCATGTTATGACTTGGCCCCAAAGGCTGCCACAAGAGATGGCAAGCTTAACACGTCTGACCCTCAGCAACCTGCCAGGGGTCTGTCTCTCCAATCACGTCATCTCTTAATCCTCAGGCATCCAGACCCCTTGCTGATGCCAGGCACCTGCCACGATGCACAGCTGCCTTATCTTGGCCCGGTGCTTTTTTCAAAGGGGGTTGTATGCCTCAGAGCACAGCTCCCTGTGCATCCCTTGTGAAGGAGACCAAAATCCACAGGACAGAGAAAGGCAAGATTAATCCACTCAGAAGAGAAATAAGCTCTGGTATTGTAAGACGGGAAAAGCCACATGTGTCTTCCTTAAGCAGGGCTGGGAGAGAGGGAAGGTTAGTCGATACAGGGTGAAATGTCTCTTTCTATGTGTTTCTGTAATAAGATACGCCTCCAAATCTACCTCCCTTGCAGAATAAGGGAGAAAAATCCAAATTTTCAGGGCTGTTGCTTAGTACCCCTCTACTCTAAAAGATCTTCCCTAGAGATGGAATATTTAGACATTTATAAGAATTTTAAAGAGCAGGAGGGAGGAACCTCTGATCTAGGCCTTTGGGCTCTCCCAGGCCACACTCCACACCAGCCTGGCTCCACCTCATTTTTCAGGTGCTTTTGCCTAGCTCAGAGGTTTTCAACCTTTTTGAGTCCATGGCTCCCTTGACCAACTATATTCTTTCTGCAGCACCCCTGTGGGGCTCAGAAGCACAGTTACATCACCCCTTGCCTGCAGAGCTGGCAGCCTCACACGCTTTTTTAACACCCTCCCTTGTGGGGTGTTTCCGCAGCCTCCTCTCCTCTCCCCACATGGGAGTCCTCCAGGCAGCCGCTGATACCACCCCTGATCTCTGAGCTGCCCTCTCTGCCCCAAAGAGATGCCTCTTTACGCTGCCCCACAGGGACTGCGAAAGAGGATGCCCCCAGCTTTAGTGGCCCAACGGAGACTGGCCAAAGGTGAACGTGAGGCCAGCACATTGTCTTGGGAGGCAGCAGTAGCAACAGTGGGTGCTCAGCACTGGGCACTCAGTTCCCAGGAAGGCCTTGCGCACAGCAAGCATAAGAAATACAATGCCTGCCTGCCTGTCCAGCTGACTCCAAGGCTGCCTCAGCTCCTGGCAACCAGCATCACTTGGCCAGTCCCAGACAAACCATTCACCTAGGAAGCTTGTAGACCAGGCTGCTGCAACAAACAGCTCTGCAAGCCTTTGGGTGGCAGAGATGCGAGAGGGCATAAGAGGAAGGTGGGAAGGAAAGGGGGACAGAGGCCAGTGTTGTCTGCAGTACCCCTGACCATCATTTAAGGCACCCCAGGGTGCCACAGCACACTGGTTGAAAACCACTGGCTAGCTGGAATATCTGTGTCCTTGAACAAATAGTTCTTGCTTGTCTGGATGGAGAGATGTGAGTATAGAAACCATTGGCTTTTGTGTGGCTGTAATTGTAGACTGTGCTTCTCAAGGTTAGTCATATATGTTACCACACCCATTTTTGTCTCTGGCCCGACTCCCTACTGGCATACAGCCCCCCAGAAGGTTGTTTATGAGGGAATGTGGCCTCAGGTTGGAAAAGGTTGTGCTTGAGTGTCAGCAACCTCTATGCCTACAGATGATTAGGTGGAACCATAGATGAAAAAGGCTTTGAAATGTTTTTAGGTGTTTTTAAATTGTACTGATATTTATCTGTTTTACAACTGTATTTTCAGTTTGTTTTAACCTGCCCTGGGCTCTCATGGTGCAGGACAAGTAACATATCTTCATTCATTCATTCAATTTATATCCTACCTTTTTATCCAATGAACTTAAAGTGGCACACATTATTCTCCCCCTTCTCAATTAATCCCTACAACAACTCTGTGAGTTAGATTAGTCTGAGAGTGAATGACCCAGGGTCACCCAGCATGCTTCATTTCCCAAGTGGGGATTGGAACCCTGGTCTTCCAGGTCCTAGTCCTACACTCTAACCACTACATTGACTCTCACTACACTTGCTTCCAAATGTCAAAGGATCACCAAAGTGAAGCATCATCTATCCTAAAGAAGGCTTATTGGAAACACATTACATAATTAGCTTATGGAACTCATTGCCACAAGATGTGCAGAAAAACCCACGAGCATAAAAATGTTAATGGCCTGGATCCACTGAATGGGCCATAAGATGACAACTAGAATATGCTGGAAATTAAGTCACGCTAAAACCCCACTGCATCCTCCTCTGCTTTTGGTGGGCTGCTGTTGGGAAACAGAAAGGAAGCTAAGATGGGCCAACTGACTGACTAATCAGGCATCACTGCCCCCCCTTTCCCTCCCCTCCTTTTGCTCAGCCCTTCAGATGGACTTTAATGGGTTCGGTGCAAGGGAGCCTTAATTCAGGACGTGCCTGTAATTGATGTTTATATAAAGTAGCTCTTACAGTTCCCTCAGAGCCGAAGATGAAAAGCAATCAGTCAGCTATTTGCCTCAAAAGAGAACCAAAAGCGGGGAGGGAAGGAGGGGCGGAGGGTGTGGGACAGCTTTGCAAACACACACATTTGTAGATTTAAAAATATACATATCTTTCCTGAAAAATAACAGGTAAGAGTAATGGATGGGCACACCGGGGCTCTGAAGCTGGGAGCGGCAGCCAACGCTGATTTGGAGGATGACAGGCATTAAGAATAACAAGGGGTGGGGAGGAGAGAGAACCACCACCACAACAACACCACCACAGCAATGTTCCAGTATGGGGAGATGGAGATTGACGGGAAGAGGCGGAGGGAGACCTGCAGACAAGGCTGGGTGTCCTCACCAACCTTCCCCTCCCATCTCCCCACCTCAGGCTTGTTAGCCCAGCACCAGGGGGAAATGTCGATCACGGGGTCCCCCAACATGAGAGGTTATTTAATCGGTGTCACAGTGGGGGGGTGTCGCACTTGTTTTGCTAACGTGTGCCAAAATCCCCATGGAGACAGGCTAACATGCAGGGGCAGCATTCAGCTTGCTGGAGCCGTAGGCAGGCGGCGGGGGGGGGGGGGGAGGCTGCCACTCAGCTTCCAAGCTCCCCTCTCACAACTCAACCCTGCTGATCATGAAACACACAGTTATGGAAGGAGACTTTCCAGAGGGGTGGCTGATGTGTTAGCTGTGCTCTTTGTTCTTGTTCTTTACAATCACAGAAGGTTTGTGCATATGTGTGTTTGAGGGAATATTCAAACATCTGGGTCATCAAGGATTTGTGGTGTAGACTTGGGATGGGGAACCTGTGGCCCTCGAGCTTGTTGCTGGATTACACCTACCATCATCCGTGACCACCGGCTATGCTAGTTTGGGATGATGGGAGTCAGGAATTCCACATTTTATGGAGGGCTACAGGTTTCCCACCCCAACTGAAGAAGAGGCATTTCCCACTCTTGTGAGGCAGTGCCTATTCAAAATAGAGGCATTCTTCCAGGCAGCAGAGAATGCTGCTTCTGAGATGAGAGATGGGGAACCTGGGGACCTCCAGATGTTGCTGGACTACAACTCCCATCATCCCTAATTATAGGCCACAATAGTTGGGGTTGAAGGAAGTTGGAGGCCAGCAGCATATGAAGAGTTCAGATTCCCCCTCTGTGATACGGATGAAGCAACAGCAGGATTTGAGAGCAGTTACAGTTGTAGCCTAGCCTCTCTACATTAACTCTACATCAGTTTTAACACTTTCCTATTGATCCAGAAGCAAGAATGGAACAAAACAGACGGCATGGCAGCTTCTGCCATGTCAAGATACCTGGATATTTTCAAGCTCATGTTCCATTGGAGGATATGCAAAGCTAGGAAAGGGAATTCTCAAAAAGATTCAGAGTACTTCCATAAATGGGACAGATGGGTCTACAGGAAAAAAAGATCAGGATCCTTGGCACTGCTGTACTTCCTTTATGTAACACAGACAGCCATAGTTCAGTAGCAGAGCACCCACTTTGCGTAAAAAGGTCCCAGATTCAATCCCTGGCATTTTCAGGTAAAGCTGGGACTGGCCCTGTCTGCAACCGCAGTGAACGCAGTGGAGACAATGCTGAGCTGGACGGACCAACAGTCTGATTTACTTCCTATGTTCAACATGCTCGCTCAGTTCAACATGGGCTTTGTAGTCTACTGTTGGTGCATAGAAATTATCACAAATGCAGAATAAGGAATACACCAAAATTACGGTACCATTGTACATAAGTGTAGCTACTGCTGCACTGCACTAGTCCACATTGGTGGAGGTCTGTGGAAAAGAGAAGCCAGTTCTACAAAACTGTAAGAGAGAGAAACAGTCTAGAAATGCAACATTTAGGTGGAAGGGTCAGCATGGGCAAAGTAGCCAATATAGTATTTAAGCCCTCGGGGATGCAAAAATCCATGCATTGGTGCCTCCACCCTTCAATCTAAGCAGTGGTGGGTTACGACCAGTGGCTCATGAGGCTTCTTTGCTATATGCAAACCCAATTATCTGGGCCTGCCCACCATATCCAGCAATGGCAAGTGTGTTGCTAAGAAAACCCAGTGGATGAGGACTCACATGGAAGGCAGCTCTGGCTGGGGAGCCGTACATCACCAAATCCTAGCAGAGGGAAAAAAATGGTGCTAAATTGAATCAATCCATCTTGGAAATGATTCTTGTCAGCTTCTGTCAGAGAAATCGTCTGGAGGGGAGAGCAGGGAGGTAGGAGGCAAAGATGAAGGCTGCCAGAGCCTTGTGCTCTGCGTGGGCAAAGGGGCTGGGGATACACTATTACCCCCATCCCCACCAAGTCTATGTGCACAGCAGGGGAGGGGGTTGCTGGTGTAATTTCCAGCAGATGACAGAGGGTAAATGAAATAGCTACCTTCAGAAGAGCTATATGTGTACGTGTGTGTGCACATCCACACACACGTGTGTAAGGGATGTGAAAAGGCAGGGACAGACACCTGAAATAAATGAATTATCTCCCACTCCATCCTCATTTTATCCTCTCAACAACCCTGCGAGGTGGGTTAGGCTGGAAGTGGGAAGGCAAGAGCACAACCAGCCCATGATTACCCAGTGAGCTTCAGAGGGCAGGTGTGTGTAAACACAGGACTCCCTAGACCAAATCATAAATTCTAACCCTTCCTGGATGTAGCACAGAGAAGAAACATGCTCCTCCTGTTCAAACACAATGAGCTTCAAGAAATCCATGTGGACAGAAGAAATATCACTGAAGGTAGGTGTGCTATCTCAAAACCAAGAAGGGGTACCTTGGGGCTATGGTGTCAAGAGTCTCCAGAGCCTGATTCAGAAACTTATTGGTCTGAGGAATGAGAACTAGCTTAGTTGGCTCTCTAACTTCAGCCACTGACTTCCGCCACTGAAAAGCAGGGAAGAGATGTAACTGTGGCTCTAGCAACAGATTGGCTCAACTGGGTAGAAATTCTCAGAAATTGGTCATCTACTGTTGTTTGATCAACTTCACTAGAACTGCTTCAGGCACCTTCTGCTTATATGCAGCTTCTAAACACCTTCCAGATTTGAATTCAGAGTGGACACCTGTGGCTCTGATTGTGTCCAAAACTAAAGAGGCATCCATCATGTTCTTTGGAACTGCTGTTCCAGAAAAGGCAAGCCCCTCGCAAAGAAAGTAACCCGGTAACCCTAATTTGGAATCACATTTTGTTGTGAGCGAGTGAGGAAGTCACCCTAAAAGGATTTTGCAACTTGTGAGCTAGTGGCTGTGTAAATTTTCAGGGCAGGCCAGGAGTACGAAGAACACAGAATGAAGGAGGCCTGTTGGGCAGGATTTATTAAGAGGAGAGACCCTGTCTGCCTGATTCAAATATAGACGAATACTTGGTATACGCAACCCACAGACTAGCAAATTAAAATGAAGCCAGGGGTGGGGGGCATGTGAGGAACAGAGCCAGGTGATTGATTTCCCCCACAGCTAGACATTCAAACAAACCAAATATGTCACCAAGACAAGCACTCTAAAAGCTGTGGCAGGCTCAGATTTATGCTCTTACCAGACTCAGATCCATCAATTGTTCCCTCGGATGCTGACGTGAAAGGGGAAACCGCCAGGGCCCGGGAAGCAGGAATTTAACTGTATTGATCGCTAGCAAATGGTGTAATGAAATTTGCACGTAACCTCCCCACCTCCCATCCCAACAGACAACGGCAGTGCAGGGGCCCACGAGGACAAACACACACAAATGAGGTTGTGGCTGACGACGGATGTATTAGGCTTCAAGTGTGCAAATGGTGGAAGAAAGGTACATTGCATGTGCCCAGTGGATCCCAACACTGGATTTCACAGCACTTGCACATGAATTAGAAGCCTTTTCTATCACCAGACAGGTTTATGTAATCAAAAGGGTCCTGCAGCTGTTATCCCAGAATGATATGCAAGGAATGTCAAGGGGACTCAAAGACCCGTCCTCACAGCTTGCTACTGAAGGTTGTTTCCAGACCACAGAGTTATAAATTTACAACTACAGTGGTACCTCTGGTTACGTACTTAATTCGTTCTGGAGGTCCGTTCTTAACCTGAAACTGTTCTTAACCTGAAGCACCACTTTAGCTAATGGGGCCTCCCGCTGCTGTTGCGCCGCCGCGCAACTTCTGTTCTCATCCTGAAGCAAAGTTCTTAACCCGAGGTATTATTTCTGGGTTAGTGGAGTCTGTAATCTGAAGCATATGTAACCTGAAGTGTATGGTAGAGTGGTTAAGAGTGCTTCAAATCCACACACACTCAGCCATGAAGCTCTTAACCTAACCTACCTCAAAGGGTTGTTGTAAGGATAAAATGGGAATGGGAGAACCAGGTATGCCACCATCTAAAGCTCCTTGGAGAAAAACTGGGATAGAAATTTAATAAATAAATAGAAACAGATAAAATGTCTGCTGGAAAAGTCTTAGTCATGGTTCACCAAGGAGAGTGTTTGTCTAATCTCAGTCAGAAGGGAGTTCTGCAGTCTTGGGTCCACAACACTGGAGTGTCAATGAGTGGCCAACTATTGTGCAAAAATAAAATAAAAATCTTGCTATGTCCAGAGGTCCACTTGAGTAATGCATGCTTGGCAGAAGTCCAAGGCTCAGGTAGCTGGTGAAGTAAACACCATCCTTTGCACTGCTACCAGTCTGTGTGACAGTTCTGAGATAGATGGACCAGTGCTCTGGCTCAGTATAAAGCAGTCTCCTATGTTACCCAAAAGCTATACAGATCTTGCTTTCCTTTCTTCCCTCTTTCAAAAGGCGGGGGGGGGGGGTTCAGGGAGAGTGACATTCCCGTGCCCTTTGCAGGACAAGATGAAACCGAAAAATATGGGAAAGACCTAAATCAGTTCAATGTGGACAGTAATTTTCAGAGTCATTTATACAAACCTGAAAGTTAACACAGGTGCAAGCCGGGTCTGCAGCCCCATCTACTGAAATAAAGAAGAGCGAAAGCAGCTCAAACAAACAAACAATGCACCATAGAATAGCGAAGAGAGTTGGGGAATCAGAATTAAGAGAGGTGAAAACTGCCATCTCAGCACTGGAGTAGGAACTCCTGAAACTTCTCCCTAATGAAGGAAATTAAGGGATGGAAGTCATCCATCTTTTTGTACCACAGCTCCTAATTAGGAGGCTACAGAATTCCCCAGCCTGCCTGCTTTCTGTCCCTGGCATGACGGGTTATTTACCTGAAGCTAATAGGTTCAGCAGCATAATGACAGACCTGTATCAAATGACGGGATCCTGGCTTCCAACAGCTTTAAGGACCTGTCTCTGGGACACTGCGGTGTCTAATTGCGGGTTTTGTCATCCGCAAAGTTCAGCTCAACAACCAGCCATTCTCCCTGGGTGACACTTCTGCCTGGGTTTGAAATCTAAACACAGCCCCAGACAGTTAAGGTTAAAAATACCACACTCTCGGAGCCAAGAGATCATAATTTGGGTCACCGTTGTGTTTAATTAATTGGAATGGAGCAATCAAAAGTGCTGTGTTCACATAATTGCTGGCAGGTTCACAGGAGCAGCCCCCTCCCAACATTCTTACAACTATAATTTTGCAGAGGCAATGACCTCCTCTGATCAAGGGGTATTTTTTTTTCCCTGAAGAGAAAAAAAAGAACACTTCGTTAACCAGTAGAAATTGCAAGGCAATATGGACCACAGAAAAACGTCAAACAGATTTGAGTTCAACTGGCTCAGTTAAAAGAAGCCCCAGTGCCTCACTGCTTCCATTGGTGCACAGAAGTACCTTGGCAACATTTTACACATCACAACATTTTGTGCTTATCCCCCACCCCCCTTGAAATTATGTGCACTTGTTCCTGGCAGTTTGTGCACGGTAGCTAATTAGGTTTATACCGTTTTCCTGTTGCAATACCTTGGGATCTGTTGCAAGATCAAACAGAGGTTTCATTAGCTCCTAGATATTTCTTGGGAGAGGTGGGGCAACAAGGAGCGTGTGGGAGATTAACAATTTAAAGCTATGGGGAACGTTCCAAAGACCTGTTGCCACAGAGTTGCTTCTGGCCCTACCAGTTCCTTCCTAGAATGGATCTAGGCATGCAGTATAATGGCCCCAAGGTTGAACAATGACTGGGAAGGAAGATGGACACACTTTTTAATGCTTTCCCCATCACAAGATGTATTCACAACTAAAAGACCAACAAAGCAGGGAGATGGCTGGTTGTGCTCTCTGATAAGTTGGTTTAATTCTTGTAGGAAGGTTTTTTTTAATACAAGGGAACATTTTTTAAAGGGGTTTTTCCCTACTTGCAGTCTGAAATGGTAAAGCCCACCCTGCCAACAGGATTCTCCCACCTCATTCAGGTGCTTTTTACAACAAACCCTAGATTTCTGAAAATGTCTGTACGAGGGGAGCAACTGTTTGTGCTATGTGCACTGCCAGTGTAAAAAAGTCAGAGCAGTTGGGACTTGAACTGGGGACCGCCCAGGTGGGGAGCTGGTGTCTATTGCTGTGAGCCACTGCCGACTGTAGAGTAGAAGCAAGAAACTATTGTGGTTATTAAAGCCAGTTTGCTCTCCCCAGACTAGCCCAACTATAAACGCTTCCCTTTTGCCAGAGGAACAGTCTCATAGAATCACCCAGCTGAAAGGAACCTCAAAATGTCTACATCTACAATCCCCTTCCAATTCAGGAGATTCATCAAGGCCACATCTGCACCATACACTATGATACCATTTAGTTTGTTTTTGTTTTATTATGTATTTTGTGTTCTCATTTTGTATTTTTATGTTGTGAACCACCCTAAGATCTGTATACCATCTGAAGGGTGGTATACAAATTTAATAATACTACTGCTGCTGCTGCTGCTGCTGCTAACAACAACAACAACAACAACAACAACAACAACAACAACAACAACAACAACAGAAGTAGTAGTAGTCATGGCTTTTCCCAAGGATTCCTGGGAACTGTAGTTTGTTATGGGTGCTGAGAGTTGTTAAGAGACTCCTGTTCCTCTCCCACAGCTAAGCAGTGCTTAATAAGGTTGCAAAAGAAATACAGAAGATAAAATCTGGTTGTCCGCTCAACTGTCGGTGAACCTCATACCTTCAGGACATTCCTCTTGACATTTAGCCCATTTCTTTTATTCTGATTTTAACTCATTGGTTCCAAGATCTACCTTCTGGAGCAACAGCAAAAAGCTTCTCCATCATTTACGTATGCAACAGGCCTTTGAAGATGGCAATCAAACTGCACACGGAACATTACTCCCATCCAGCATGTTAACCTATAAGGAGGGGGACTACTAGTTCAACTGACCAAACACACCTGTGTTGATCCATATGGGGTTTATAAGAAACACATCCATATTTATACAGCCTTCTGGCTTGATTGCCTGAAAAGCAGTGGTGAGGAATCTGTGACCACAACATCCACCATCCCTGCATATCAGCCAGGCTGGCAATAGGTAATGCCCAAACAACCACCAGAAGGCCCTGGGCTCTCTACCTCTGCTAGAGACAATTATCTCCACAGAATACCCAAGGGAATGGCTTACTGGCAGGCTTGATTGGGGCAATGGCTATGAAGAGAGATGGGAAACATTTTTCAGCCCACAGGCCACATTCCCTTCAAGGTAACTTACTGTAGGGCACATGTCAGTGGTGCACAGGGACTCAGAGGCAAAAGGAGGTAGATCCACTAACATGAACTTTACCTTTGTACAGTAGGCTAGTTTTCACACAGACACACACACACACAGACACAGACACACACACACACACACACACACACACACACAACCCTCTGCATCCTCACCATACAGTCAAGCAAGAAGCATTGTCAGAATTCAAAAACATACTTGAGGCAGGCAAAAACAGTCAGGAGGGTGCAAAGCAGGGATGTGTGGCCC
Organism: Podarcis erhardii; assembly: GCF_964252035.2. Taxonomy (NCBI): domain Eukaryota; kingdom Metazoa; phylum Chordata; class Lepidosauria; order Squamata; family Lacertidae; genus Podarcis; species Podarcis erhardii. The sequence continues at coordinate 41,697,083 of NC_138511.1, forward strand.
AGGGAGAGTCCTGAGGGCCAGGCAGAGATGTCTGGAGGATCACATTTGGCCCCTGAGTCTAAGGTTCCCTATTCCTGGGCAACATTGTCCCAAATCACACAGGTACCTAACCTTGGCTTTGAACTGACTGCCTACAGCTCAGTGCTTACTGATGCAACTGCTAAGATGCATCAGCTGTTTTCTGGACACAGCACTGGCCTCCATGTCTGCTCCTTTCAACATCAACTTTGCCATTTTTTTCTAGTCACTTCCGTACATCTCGTTTTTAAAGCATTCACAAGAAAACATTTCATCCAAAGCAGCCATCTATTACAAGGCCCCTCAGTGAGAAGAAATGAGCAGTGCCTGGAACTTTGCAGAGCCAAAGCGAGAGGGGGGAAAGGGCAGGCAGGAAATATTTCAAAGCACAAGCCATCTGAGAGCTGAGGGCAGAAGGCTGCACTCGAGAAGTGGAGCGTCTCTCGAGGCACTTCATCCAAGCTGGGAAAAAGCCCGACCTTCGCTGCAGCTCATGTGGGCAGCCTCAGAGTCCACAGAGGAGGCGGGAGCACTAGCGAAGAGGAAGGAAGCCGGCTTTTGAGGCAGTTTAACCACCTTGTCAATTTCACCTCCCAGCCTTGATTTCCGGGCTCCCTGCTCTGCTGCAGATGCTGTACATAAGCACTGCCTGCAGAGTACAAAGGAAGAGGCAATGGAGAGGCAGGCAGCCTTGAAGGTAGAGAAAATCTCGCAGGGAAAATAATAATAATAATAATAATAATAATAATAATAATAATAATAATAATAATAATAATGGAGAGAGAGAGAGAGAGAGAGAGAGAGAAGGGGAAGAGTGGCAAGAAAATGGGGGCAGCAGCTCAGGATAACATCATCTCAGAGGCCATGACACCAGACACAAGGGAGGTGCATTAATCACTGGCATACAATGAGCCAGCACACCCTGCCTGGCTCTCCCAAGGCTGCATGGATGTGTTATAAAAAAATAAAAATCTAACCCCAGAAAAGGGAAAAACACACACAACCCACAAAACCAAACCACCCTCAATGCCTCCTTTGCATTGATTAAGAAGCAAAGTCATTTCTGCCTCCTGCCTCAGCTACGGCTGCCCGGGGAAGAGCCAAGTGATTTATTTTAGCCAATTACTGCTGCACTTTCCCCCATTCCCCAGAACTGCATTTAATTGATTGAAACCTATTGAAAACAAATTAAGCAGCCACCAGATGCAAAGATCTGTTTATTGCTTCCCACCCCCCACACCACACACAAAGAGAGATTGTGTGTGTGTAGATCCACATGAACAGCAGCAAGTCAGAGGATGTGGGGAGAGAAGAGAGACAGTTATGGAGTGGGGGATGGGGAGGCAGGTATGAAGAAAGACCAGATTAGATTGCCAAAATGGTTTCACCTCTGACATTGAGCTAGCTGGGCAATCCATAGAATCACTAAGCCAGAAGAGCACCTAATTAACTCCTTGCCCAAAAGGCAGTATTATACATGCCGCCCCTCCTTGCAGATCAACCAGATTAAATTCCCCCACAAGCAAAGAGCATGTTCACTGCAAGAGGCTGGGTGATGGGGGGGGGGGGCAAAAACTGCCCCCTGGCCCTAAACAACTTGACCTGGTGAAAATTCATCATTAGCCCTATTCCAACCTGGGTTCAGACCTGGGTTTGGGACTGAATCTGCCTTGGTTACCCTGACGGATGACCTCTTCCAGGGCAGGTAACCACTATTTTCACTTTCTATAAACAATTGAAGAGGTCTTTGTTCTAACAGGCCTTCCCATATTCATAAAAGGGTCTTTGCTATGAATGCCTATTTTGTATGGTTTTATCCATAGCTGCTGAGTTTTAAAAACTTTGCTGTTGTTGTTTTTGCTGTTTTTATTGTCTGTTGTCTTGAGATACTTGTATGGAAGAAAATTAATAAATTGATGATGGTGTTAATAATAATAATATTAGTCATCCTGACACCACACCTTTTTTTTCAATATTCATCCATCCATCCATCCATCCATCCATCCATCCATCCATCCATGTATTGATTTTATAGCCCACCCTTCTTCCAAACTATGGGATTACCTTTTGGTCCCAGGAGACCAAACTCAACTGCTGGAAGAGATGCCACTCCAAAAGCCACTCTCCCTGTGGAACCCAGAGTGAAAGTCAAGGCTAAGGCCCTAGAGGGATTGGTCAGTTGGCCAAGAAAGGCACAGAAGCCTCCCTCACCTGCCTAATAAGCTCTGGCACTATCAAAGGATTGCTAGGCTAGATCATAGGAGACTAAGGCTATAGTGGACAGCTAGTCATGATGGTCATGTGCTATCTCAAGGATGAGAGGAATAGCAGCCACTGGAGATCAGCAGCAGGGGGTGGGGGCTTCCAGGAGATATCTAATTGACCGCTGTAGGAAACAGAATGCTGGACTAGGTAGGTCCAAAGTGGAACTTCTTATTAACTTCTTCCATTTAGTGGAGCAAGGTCTTGGTGCCACAGTCACAAAGAGAAGGCTTCTTTCCCTACAAAACTTCTTGGGCAAGAACTCTTGACACACGATTTTGCAAAGTAATGAGAGACAGAGACCTTTGACAATTCTGCTTAGGAAATGGGAGTGTAGGGACCCAGAGTGCTAAAACAGTGGCTTTCAAAGCTTCCCAACCCCTTGTGACACAAGGTGCCCTAATTGGTTTCCCAAGGACACAGTGTGCAATTGGGTATCTGCTTTAATGCAGATATTTTCAAAGTGTTCATCTCCTTGCACACCTTGCACACCCCACTCTCCATTTCTGTGCTGCAATACTCACTAGTAATTAAGCTTCTGCATTGGACAGGGCAGTTGAGCTGCCTGTGGTGGAATAGACTGGGGAGGGCCTGCAAGCTGGAGGTTTCTGCATTCTCAATGTCGACAGTGAGGAAAGCATACTGACAATGCCGGCTATGCAAGTTCTTCTCTCTCTCCCCTCCACCCCCCATACCATTCCCTTTCCCTTAATGGGACAGGACACAGTGCCAGAGCCTGTTAAAGCTATAATTATAAATAATTGAGCGTGCGAGAGGAATTCAGTACACAACGTGTGGAGCATGGGTGGGTGGAAAATGTACTAGGCTATCTGCTGTATGACCTACATGAAAGGGAGGGGAGGGGAGAAGAGGGAAAAGGAAGGAGGGAAAGCTGCCGCTAGGGGAATTAAGGTGCTCCATCAGCTGTTTCCCCAGCACCCTCTGTTGAAAATACCTGCCCTTGTTTAATCCTTGCAGGTGAGCCACCACCTCCAACTTCCCATCATGCTTTGAGCTGCACATGCAGCATCGTAAGCAGGGTTGAAGAAAGCCTTGAATTCTGCACACACAAAATAAATTCTGTAACCCCTATAAATTTCCATATGCAAATCTGCATAAGGTATTCTGCTGCTGCTGGCCACAGGGACAGATCAAGGAGCAACAGAAGGGGTAGCAGCCTGAACCCTGACCACTGCAAGACCTACTAAGACCAACTAAGCCAGGCTTCTGTTTGGCACTGTGTGAAGGTTTGCATATGGTCTTTTCCTGGTTTGAGTCAGGCCTGGTGTCAGCACACAGCAACCTTGAGAGTTGACAGAATTAATGCCAGCCCTGGGCAGCACTACTACCCCCTTGAATTTTTTTTTGCTTTCCAGTGCTCTAAACAGCACCAGACAGCTGGCTCTGGGAGGAACCATCCTAATTTCCCAGAATGATGCTACAACAGGGGGCACTGCTGCAAATTTAAATGATAAGTCTGACACTCAGCACTGATCAGAAACTTGCTGCTCCCACCAGGGGAGCCTGCCAGGGCTTTACCTACATGGCAGGTGGGTGGGATTGCTTTAGAGACAGCAACCCCTCTTTGGAGGTCGCAGCCCATGTGTGCCAGACTCCCTCTCCTCACTGCCAGGGAGGCCACATCAGGGAGAAAATAAATGAGCAGGCATGTGAATGTAAGAAGCTGCCTTATACCGAGGCAGACCCCACAGTCCATCTAGTATTGTCTAAACTGAGAGGCAGAGGCTCTCTAGGACTTAAGACAATGTACATTCCCTGCCCTACCTGGAGATGCTAGGGGCTGAACCTACAACATTCAGCATGCAAAGCAGGCAGTCTGCCACTGAGTCATGGCCCGTCCCCAAAGGTAGAAGCCATAGAAAGCTGTGCCGCTGATGAAGTGCCATTAGCCTTTGCCCTGCACGTCTTGGCGCTCTCACCAACTCCTCTTGCAGCTTTCTTTCTTTCTCGAAATGCTGCAGCTTATGGAGGCTTAGGCAGAAAATCTAATGGCAGCGACCCCATTAGGTGAACCTGGGCTAGCATTAATTTGACCATATAGACACACACTAATAAGCTGTAAGTGTGGCACCCGGCTCAATCCAAATTGATTTACCGAGGCTGGAAATGGATACAAATGTGATTAAGGGCTTTTTATTTTGCATAGGTTTCTCAATAAAATGATTTAAATCAATTGCCGGGCAGGCCCCAGCATTATTAGCGCCGCTGCCAAAGCTCCCCTCTTGCCTCCATGAGCAAGAGCCCCACAGGCAGGCATGAAGGTGTTGCACATCTCTCTACCCAACTAAAATCACAGAATCACAGATATGTAGAGCCAGAAGGGACCCCAAGGGTCATCTTGCCCAACCCCCTGCAATGCAGGATGCTGTCATCAGAAGAATAATGACAAGGAGCTGCTCAATGATGTCAAGAATATAGGCACTGGGGGGTCCACAACTCCCCTTGCCACACTCGCTATGGCAAGTACGCCACTGGATACTAACAAGCGTTGGGTGCCCCCAGCCTTCCTTAGAGCTGGGGTTGAAAGAGAAGGTCATCACTCTAACTGTGCAGTAAGGTCGGAGGCATTTGGGGTGGGTGAATGCTCTTATCTAGGTCCAAGACTGGGGGGATGGCTGAGGCCCACTTTGGTCAGGGGGTCCAAAATTCTAAGATAATGAGCCAAGCTTCCATTTCTTCTTCCCATCCATTCTTAACTGTGTATCTTAGGGATATAGATAAGGTTGTTGTGGATATTTTTTGTGTATTTTTATATATTTCTTAATGCAAATGGTCTGAAAGTGTGCTTATTGTATATTGATGTATTTTTTTATTTATATGTGGATTTTCCTTATTGAAGTCCACTTTAGAGTTCAGTGAAGAGTAAACTGTCCATAAATGGACTAAAGGATAAATAAATAAATCACCCTCAAGCAATTTCTCTAACAAGCACATAGAGGGCTGGAGGGAGCAGCAGGATTCCAGTCTTACTTGTATCTGGGACTTGAATGACTAATGAAACAATCATGGGAAGAACTGTCTCCTATTTATTTCCTTCTCCAAATCGCAGTGCATGAGAGTTTGTTGGAGGCTTCAGAAAGTCCTTCACACTGGAGAGTAAGTGGAGCGCTCGCCTCTGGTGAGCAAAATTGTGTATGTGCTGGTACAGCACTTTTAAAGTTCAGTAACAAAACAAGAACCCTAAACCTCCTCTCCAATTCCGATAAAAAGAGGTGTGTGTGTATTTAAAGGCAGGATACAACAGTTTCCCCACTGGGTTTGGAAAAGCACAATGTAATTGCAAGAAACACGCACCCACCCACCCCAGAGTCCGAAGCTTGATGCTAGGCATTGTCCTTGACCTCACATTGACTTTTCAGTGTGCAGCACAAGGCTAGAGACAATACCTGCCTCTCATGGGAGGGGAGGTGTCCAGATGACCTGAAATGCTACAAAGACCAGTCAAACTCTGTGGAACCCCTGGCCTTTACCCGGAGTCCTAACTGGTCAAAGTGGTGGAAGAACTCCAGTAAGAATGGGAAATTAACTAATTAGATACAGAAAAGAAATGAAGCAACATCAGTTCCTCAGCCACCATCCCCCAGATTTAGCCCATGGTCTTGGGATTCAAGAGCCAATTCATAATACTGCAAGTGATACTTTCAAATTTTGAGAGAAGAGGGTTTCTTGGGGGTGTTTTAGCACGTGTCTGCTTTCCATCTCTCAAGGAGATGTACCATAGCATTTCCTACCCAAATGTGATCCCCAACTAGGATTCTCCATCTATGCAACAAGTCCACACCCACATTGTTTACTTAGCAGCAGCAGCAGCAGCAGCAGCAGCAGCTGTCGTTGTGGTAGGCAGCTATCAACCTCTGTGCAATATTTTGTCTGCACACAATTTACCCTTGGCCTTCTAAGCAAATAAGAAGCACCCTTCAAGTCATTCTCTACACAGCTTGTTTTACAAGGCATGGGATACTTCCCAAAGTACACAGGTTGTAACACAATTTTACCTGCAGCCTCTGTACAAAAACAACCCATCCAGTTACACAGTCCACAACCAGAATTAAGGAGGGGAAGTACAATGGAACCTGCCCTTGTGCCTATTCTCTTTCCCAAAGCAGCTGCCTGCTCTAGTTGCCAACTATGGACTTTGCTCAATTTTTTTTTGCAGCCTGCACTCCTACCAAACCCTCATCAGATCCCCCCTCAGCTTCCTGGCACCTTCATGTCTGTCTTCCTAGTCGACTATTTCTTTTTTCTTTCTTGATCCCTCTGGTCCTTCCCTGGTCAAGGCCACCCACACCCCACAGAGGGACATTGCCACTATAAACAAGGACAATTAGCCACACAGCACTGTAACGCTCAGCCAGGCGCCAGCAGCTCCTCCCTTGCCAAGAGGCAGCCAAGTGAGGCACCCGGTGCTCCCTCTCTTAAGTCAGAGTGGCGGCAGGGCTCATCAAGTGTTAACGGTGCAGACAGGCTCATTGGAGGGCGATCCATCTGTTCTTAATACACAGCAAGAAAGAGAAAGCATAAGGATTCTCCCACCACTTGCATCAAAAGCTGCTCATCCAAGAAAGTGAAGCGAGGCTCACTGAAGGCTTATGCAGGAAGGCGAGAGAAGGAAGAGGCACAGCAAGTGGAATAAAAATGGAAAATTGCTCCCCGCCACAATGACTCATGTGCCATATAAAGAGCCACTCTGTCCTTCTAACGCTTGTCCTCTTAGGAAACACAGCAAAAATACAAGTCCTGACACAACACCAATCACAGGATTTCAGGCAGCTGCATGGAAATGCACCGCAAGAGGCCAGTCAACTCATGTTCACCTAGGCTGCCCAAAGAAAGCCAGCCACTTCTGTGCCCTGGCAGAGACTGCCAGATCCAAGAACCTTCCTTCCCATTGACTTGTTTTCTGACCTTGAGCAAAATCGGCACCATGACTGCAGGTGGCACTGTTAGCATGGTCCAAAGGTATTGTTCCCATCTCCCACCCCACTAGCTGAATAGTACCTTGGATATTTCATTATTACAGGGGGTACACAAGTGAGCAGATAGAAAGATGACAAAGAACATAAAAGCAGATGATGACACAGGCTTAGATACAGGAGTTCATAGCTATACATATGTGAAGCTTAAAGTCTGCCCACAGACTGCCTAATAACACATCTCAACATCGACCAACTGAACTCCCACATGTTGCTAATGCATGAGTGGTGCTGCCTTCTCTTTAGCCTAAATACTTCTCTAAAAGGTGTGTTGCTTTGAAACTGCCAGAGAACACTTTTTTTACACACGCAAATCACACAGCCTCAGTGATTTGTGCTTGAATATTTAAAGTAATGTTTATCGCGGGTCAGTGACAAGTCAAATTTGATTTAGCCTGCAGTTGACCTATGATGTTTAGACTGAACCCAGCATAGAACTGAGGTCAGTGACACCAGAAGTTGTGTGTGTACACATGCGTTCATGCTCTAGTTAAATGGGACCTGCCTCAAACAGAGCTAAATGTTTCCTGCTGAAATGGACACAATGTCCCCCTTCCAAAAGCACCATGAGGACCAGGAACCCTGAGCCAATTCCATACTCAACTCCACTATTGCTTGAGCAATGTGAGGGCCCAAGAGCTGCAATTTTATGCCATCATTCCTTGGATGCTTTTCTGACCATTTCACATGACATGAAGATATTCCATACCGAGGTGAGCCTTTCCTTCCCCACAACTGATTAACACCTGCTCCTTGCAAACCGCCCCCCCCCCGCCCCCAATTTAAAACATGAGTTTGTTTGATATGGTTGTGTGTTTTGTTTTTGGAACTAAAACAATGGGTTATATATCCAATGTTAGTCCTTCTCAGAGTAGACCCGCTGGAATTAATGAATATGCTTAACTTAGGTCCAGTAATTTCAATGGGTGTACCCCAAGTAAAATTTAGTTGGCTGCTACTCTGTGTTTTGTTTTTGAGTTGATTTACAAGAGTGCCAAATAAGCAGAACCTCAAATAACAGGTTGTGAGAAAGAAAAAAAAGCAGACTAGTAAAACCAAAATCACCCATCTTCATACACTTTCCCTTTCCAAACACACAAGGACAGGCATTCATCAGGACAGTTGATAACATTTGTAATATCTGGTCTTTTGCTCAAGGAGCTCAAAGCAGCATGTCAATCTCACCACAGCCCTATGGAGTAGACGAACAAAAATGATGTGGCCCAAGGCCACTGAGAAAGCAAAACAAGATTTGAACTCAGGTCTGTTGCACTGAAACACAACACTCTCACCACAACAGCAAGCTGGCCTTCAGAAGCTTTCACAGATGTACTTTAGGGATGAGGGAACCTGTGGCCCTCCAGATGTTGCCAGACTACAACTTCCACCATGCTTTATAGTCTGTATGTCCAAGGGTCAGGGATGATGGGCATTGGAGTCTAACAACATGGTCAGAGATTCCCCAGCCTTGGCTTAGGCAAAGGCACCCGGTGTACCTGTGGCTGTCACATGGATATTCCAACCAATCTGGGATTTTGAGGGAGTATATTAAATTTATTGATGCTACTACTACAGTTGCTCACCCCTGAGAAAAAACCCCAAACCCCCCAAAACAAACCCTAACCTAAAGCTCAGATCTAAGATGAGGGCACAACCCCAGAGTCGTCCGCAACTGGACCTAATGGTCAGAGGTACCTTTACCTTTAATCTGCTGAGAGCATGTCAGTGCTAAATCCCATTATAGGACTAATTCCTGACTTGGGGCAAAAAGTAACAAAATTAGGGAAAGGAAGAAGCTCCTCCCCACACCTTCATTTGGCCTTCCCGCCAAAGATGTGGAAAAAGCTGGCAGAGCCAAGGAGGCCGGCGCCTCTTCCGTGGCAACGGACCAAAGCCCATTACGCTGAGTGCCGATGCGTTGCCCGTTGTTCGTCAATTATTCAGACAATAATTGCACCCTTATTTAAAGTCTAGCCTCGTGTCTGCTGCATAGCAAGCTGCCAAGCACCACATGGATAGGCTAACACCACAAACAGGCCCCCGGCAGTTGTGTGCTCGCTCACTCGCGCGCACACATATATGCATGCACACCTAGCTGATTAATTAAGCAAAGATGTTGAGAGCAGCATGTTCTCAGGTGTGAAGCCGGAGAGGCTGCGATTAGATCCTCCCTGCTCCCTTCAGCTCAGTGTCATTTAATCCCACCTTGATCTTTAAAGGCTCAGAGATGAGCAGAGGATCAGCAGAACACAAGCAGACTCTGGAGGAAGTGGGAAACAGAGTTTGAGGGGGATTTTTGCCCCTGGCTCCATCTCTTCCAAAGCTTGGGGATCAGAACCCACCAACCACAGAGAACCACACTAAGGTGATGGGATGGTGGCTACAAAATAAGCCCTAATGGTCATAGGAGGTAGACTTTCTCATTAGAACTCTGCACAACTTTCTCTGTGTAGAAAACAAGAGGAAGCTGCCTTATCCCAAGTCAAACTGTTGGTCCATCTAGCTGAGTAGGTCGTGGCTCAGTGGTAGAGTGTATGCTTTGCCTGCAAAAGGTCCAGAGTGCAATTCCTGATATCTGCAGATATGAGCTGGAAGGAATCTCTGTCTGAAATGCTGGAGAACTTCTGCCTATCAGAGTGAATGACACTGTGATAGATGGACTAATGGTCTGAGTATAAAGAAGGTAGCTTCCCATGTTCCTATGTACTTTCAACACCTCACCAACTAGCATTGGCTCTTCAAGGTTTCAGAGAGGTGTATTTTCCAGCCCTTCCTGAAGATGCCAGGAATTGAGTCAGGGACCTTCTGCATGTAAAATAGGTGCTCTGTCAATGAGCAACAAACTTTCCAACATGCACCTTTCTACAAACAGGTTGGAAAGAGTGTGAGTTTCCATTTTTGATTGATACACTGAAATGGAAGGCTACCACTATTTCCTTCATTCAATGAGATACACTTCTTTAGCTGGAAATAACTTTTTCAAAACTGCACACAGGATCATAGGGAAAAGATATGGGGTAGAGGGAGGATGTAGACATGTAGACTGTACTGTAGACATGTCCAATGATGTCCACAGTTGTGTCATACCACACCCACTGGTGTGAACAAAATTATGCAGGAAACCATGGTATATCCATCACAAAGGCACAGTTCCATATCACAAATTGTAGTTATAAATTGGGGCGGGGGGGGGAGAGTTAGAAATAAACCCAGCAACACTTGCACAATATCCCCCCACTGACCCCATCCAAAGTCAGCCCAAGTGCTGTCTTCTCTTTAAACAAGAGAAGTATATGCCCATTCCCTTAAACAGTTTGTTCATGTAAATGTTACCAGAATAGGGCCCACTCGGCCCTTTATCAGGGCGCCTCTGCGCACTTACTGCTCCTTGTCATAAACTTGGGAAGGGTGCTGGTCAAGCCAGGACAGAAAACAGGAGTGGCAGACCCCAGGAAGGGGTCTCTGCCTGGGAAGGTCTCTGCCTGTGTTGGGAGAGCCCTGGGGAAGAGGATCCTGGAGAGGGGATTCCCTTGTTGCCACCATTTCCCACAGTACGATGCATGGGCTTCAGTGCCCACTCTGGAGCTGTTGGGAGGCTGGTTCTGGTTTGGCCAGTTTGCCTATTGCACCATCAACTCCGCCTCCAGGGTTGTCAGAAATCACATCTAGTCCTCCCTCTTCAGGGGAGGTTGCTGCCCTGTTGAGGCAGTGGTGTACCCTCCTTCTCCTAGGTTACTGAGACCCCAGAGTAGGCATGGACAGACAGGGCAGGTTCAGCCTTCTCAGAGAAATACCAGGTTGCCTACCCAGGGCTTTTTTTCAGCTGGAACTTACTGGAACTCAGCTCTGGCACCTCTCAGGTGGGCACCTTTGCCATTAGAAGAGAACAAGGCATGCGCTAATGGTGAGCTCCCACACTTCTTTTTCTAGAAAAATAGCACTAGGGATCAGAACGCCTTGCTCCACTAAGTTGTGTCCACCCAAATCACTTATAACGGGCTTGTAAGGGAGGTGCTGTTGCTGGATCAATGTCTCTGTGTAGCTATGTGTAGCACCTGCTGTGTTTTGCCTATGTATCACACTGATCTGAGCATTAAAGATTTTGCTAGAAACTGCAACGGGAATTTGAGTTCTTCATCAAGGGGAGGCCAGTGTTCAAGTGAAGAAAGTCCAGTGAATCAAAGGCTGGAATAAAAAATTTAAAATCTGCCCAGCCTAATTTTCCTTACCTCTGCATTGCCATCTATCACCACGTGCCAATTATCTGGATAATAACCCCTATTACAATGGCTGGCCAGCATCAATTGAACAAGCCCTTAGTGTCTCCTTTTTATGGAAAAATAAGAGCTTGTAGGAAAACAAGCCATTCCTTACTTGGACTGCTAATCTCAGCCACTCTGACTAAGGACATCTACTGGCTACAACCCACTTCTGCTCCCCCAGACAGCCCTGGCTGATCCACTGATTATTTTAAGACTGCAGCCAGGCTTGTGCAAGGAACTACTTGGAATAAGGTCAATTTTTCTGATTTTAACCATCTTTAAAGAAAAAAAAAGGGAGAAAGAGGATTTCAAAGTGCAACAGGAAAAGCAAGTCAATTATTTCCCTTGGCTTTAAATAGCTCCTCTGAACCATAAGCAGAGTCGTGGATCGGCTGGGTCTTGCTCGTGATGCCAATGAAGACCAGTATTGTAAATGACCTTTAAAATAGACTCAAAATTGCATTCATTGTGAGCAAGGTCAGGGATGTAGGTGTCAGTTGGACTAAGTAAGAGATTCTTTTTTGAAAGAGGGTTGTTGATGTGCCCCTCCAGTGACTCTTATTGGCATGCACCAGCAGACAAGCCAGTATCAAATGCTGGTGTAGTTGTTTGCAGGGCTCTATAGGCTGAAAGGTTTGTCCAGTGGAGCAGCAGGACAAAAGTTTCTAGAAGACAGAGAAATGAAGTACTATATTTTTTGCCCCATAGGGTGCACCGGCCCATAGGGTGCACCTAGTTTTTTTGGGGGGGGGAATAAAGGGGGGGGATATTTTTTTTTCCCCAGGCGCGGGGCTGGGGCGGGGGAAGCCTGAGCTTCCCCAGCCCCCAGAACAGGCTGCTCTCCGCAAGCCGTGGGAGCCCTCCCGCGGCTTGCGGAGAGCTACCCAAAGCCCGGGCACGACTGCTCAGCGCACCCAGGCTTTGGGATAGAGGCAGCTCTGCGCAACCCTTGGGAGACCGGCACGACTTCGAGGGTTGCGGAGAGCTGCCTGAAGCCTGGGGAGTGCTGTTCAGCCCTCCCCAGGTTTCGGGCTGCAGGCTGCTGTCCGCAAGCCTTGGGAGCCCGGCGGGAACTCCCGCGGGCTCCCAAGGCTTGCGGATAGCTTCCTGAAGCCTGGAGAGCGAGAGGGGTCGGTGCGCACTGACCCCTCTCACTCTCCAGGCTTCAGCGAAAGCCTGCATTCACCCCATAGGACGCACACACATTTCCCCTTCATTTTTGGAGGGGGAAAGGTGCGTCCTATAGGGCGAAAAATACGGTGCCGGTAATTGTTGCCCAAGATGCAGGGCACCATTAGTTCTGGTCAAACAGGTTTTTGGGGTTGTTTCAGAAACTTCCAGCTCCTATTTGATCAGGGCTTTTAAAGCTCTGCTTAGCAGGAGCAGACTAAGTTTTGCAAAACAGGCAAATCAATACACAGTGTATTCAGGTCTCTAATTAGGTCAGCTTTTGCCAACCATAGTCTTTCCAGATATTTTGGACCACAATTCCAAGCTGTGCTGAATGGGAACTGCAGTCCAAAACATCTGCAAGAGCCCTAGAATTTGTCACTCGAATACTGAAGCAACAGTTCCCAACAAACTAGTTTGTTCTCCTGCAGTTCCCTGCCAAAGTAGCCCCTCCACCACCATAAAAAATAAATAAAACTCATGCCTGAATTATAGAATGCACCTGCTTTGCATGCAGAAGGTCCCAAGGTGAACCCCCGGTCTCCCCAGTTAAAAGGAAGGAGGAGCAGGTAGAACAGACCCTTATCTCCCTCAGACCTTGGAGAGCTGCTGCCAGTTGTAACACACGAAACCAGAGTACATGGACAAACAGTCTTGACCTGCTGTGCAGCAGCTTCCTGTGTTTAGGCACTGATGGGGAGGCAGGCACCACCATGGTGCTTGGGCTATTTTTTGCAGAACGGGAACAGCCAGGAGCACACAAAGCAACTGGTAAAGATTTCTTGATTACTATTCCTACCACCGGCCTTCCAATATGGAGTGCCCTAGCACAACAGTTCAAAGCTGATGGAAGATTAAGCAAGTTATTTGCTTCTCTCTGTGCCTGTGTGTCTGTGTGTCTGTCTGTCTGTCTGTCTGTCTGTCTGTCTGTCTGTCTGTCTCTCACTCACAGTGCCAGATAAATTTCCCCTTTCTCACTTGGGGAGGAGGAGGGCAGAATGAGAGGATAGGGCAGGAAGGCAACGAGTTGATCCTGACCCCATTCATTAGAACATCTGACCCCAGCTAAGAAGGGAGGAGGGCAGAGGGAGGGACAGTCACTAAGAGGCGAATTAATTCATCAGGGAAATGCAATTCCAAGCCGAAATATATTGTCAGCAGGCCACATTAACGCTGGCACCAGGGACACGGGGTTGCACCCCTCCCAAGTGAGCAGCTAAATCAAAGACATCTGGAGAGCTGGCTGAAGGCTGAGATTATTAATGCTGAAATTTAGAAGCCAAGGTCTGAGCTGTGGATCCATCAGCGCCACCAGTTACGTCCAATAAATTAGGAGAGATAAGGATTGAAGGATGGAGTATTAAAAAGGCACCATTCATTGCTGGACTGCAGCGAGTCTCCAGAGGCCCTGCCTTCCCTGGGGAATGTTAACCCTATCTGCTTACAGACAATGGAAAAATCAGCAGGCGTCATGGTAGGAAAGTAAGTCTTTTGCTCAAGGGGGCTTCCCTCACACAGCCAGGCAGGGAATGCTGTGGTGGGGGACAAACAAGAGCCTTGCTGGAGCAACTGGCAACAACTCCAGATGCTGCAGCAATAGATGTACATCCTGTATCTCCTCTAGCCAATACCCTGCACAAAAGCCTCTTTCCTGATCCAGGTCATTGCTCAATGCTTGACTCCTTTCCATCTTTGACCCTCTATATGTAACCCTGTTGCAATTGAAACCTAATCTGTACATATCTACTCTGACCTCCAGCCAGCCAACAAAACAAGTCACACAAGTGGGTTCAGAGAAGGGCTAATAGCATTGTACAAGAGTTAGCCAGAAAGATAAAGGCAGGCATCACCAACACCCCCATATTTGGACTTAGATTCAGCTATTTGCAGACACTGCAACCATCTAACTTTTGAAAGGGATGCTTGCTGCTCTTTAAAGCAGAGGGGGACATGGAGCAGTTGGTAGAAACATTCTAGCTTCAAAATACATTTGTGTGCCTTTAACTTGGGTTCTGTCTGTTCAGACTGCATGAACACCATAGTCAGCATCTTAAGCATCTAGGGCAAGGGGTGTTACTAAAAACCATTACTTTGGGGTAGCTGAAGTGGTGCCCTCTAAATGTTCTGAACTACACCTCCCATCATTCCTGACCACTGGGTATGCTGGCTACGGCTAATAGGAGTTAGTATCCAACTACTGGAGGGCCACAGGTTCCCCATCCCTTGGCAAAGGGAGGAGGGCTGCAGGGCCTTGTCAAGGAGAGGATTCCGTGTTGTTTGGAACTGGAAGCAGAGTTATACAATCTCAAATTCAAATGCACATTGCAAAGGAGCCATCTAAAAGAAGGCAAGAATAATTCCTGCCAAACCTCTACTGGCAAGGAGTTTCAAATAGCTGGGCCTGTCCATAATAGAGGCCAACTGAACCTCAGAGGCACTGAGAAGATCTCAGTAATCAAGGTGGAACATAAGAATCAGGCAGTCATCATGTACAAATTGATCATTTTTAAACTTGCAATTGCAAGAGGATGAACACATAGGGCTACGTACAAAACATGTGCCATACCACTGAGCTGTGGTCCCTTCCCCAGACACAAAGCAGCTCTGGAAGAAGACAGTGTGTCTGCCAGATACCAGCACATGCAAAGAAGCACTCTGGAAGAAGCTTGGCTTTCCAGGGCTGCAAATCAGCCCCACACCTTGTTAAGAAACCAGAGCAGGCAATGTTGCTGCAACTCTGAAGTGAGTTGGCTGTGCTCCAGGAGGGGCACATTAGGCAATGGGATGGGTGGAGGGGAAGATGAGGGTTTCTTCAGCCCCACCCTTAAAGCCGTCTGAAGAATATTGGTTCTCTACACCTTAAGCCCAATGCTGTTGTAAGAGAGAGAGGTTTTGCAGCTTGTTTTGTTTTTTAAGCATGATGGAAGAGAACTGATGTACCAGAGGACACACTTGGGGGTGGAGCCTGGATTCTCTCAGCAACTAGACTTATGCCTATATCCAGTTGGCCTTCAACCTCTGGGCTGATCCACACCATACATTTAAAGCATATTCAAAGTAAATGGCTTTCCATGCCCCCAAATAATCGTGAGAACTGTAGTTTGTCAAGGATGCTGGCAATTGGAGCTCTGTGTGGGGTAAACTACAGTTCCCAGGATTCTTCAGGGAAGCATGTGCTTGAAAAGTATGGTGTTGATGGAGCCTTTGTTAAGGCATCACATATTAGATGTCAGAACAAAGGGGTGGGCCATGTTTTACTATACGCTCAGGTACACAAAGATGCTTCTACCCTCTGTCTGCACTGGAGTCCAGCCCAACTAAAAGGGCTGCTAGCCTCCTGCCTAGGATTCAAATGGCCACCACTTCATACCATACCAGACAGTCCCTAATTCCCTCCAATTAAGTCAAATGACCACTTCACACTCCTGGCCAGACATAAAGTGGACACAGCAACTGCAGCCTTTGCCCCTAGCTCTTTACTGAGCAAGGCGATGTCAGCATTGCAGGTCATTCAGGGACTCATAAACATGCCAAGCATATCCATAACCATCAAGGTGAACAAAGCCCATATGGGAAGTGGCCTCTGATCCTCAGTGGCTAGGGCAACATTAGGGCAATTAAAGAGGATCCAGGCCTACTCTGCAACTGCTGTTCCTCAGCCGTTCAATCTTCCTATTTTGTAGAGTGTGATTGAATTCCACCTTCCTTCTCTCTGTGTGTGCACATTTGTGCATTGGAGAAGCCAAAAAGCGGAGAGAAAGAAACAGAAAGAAGTCACAGCATGAAGGCGGCTGGGTCCCACATCCTGTAATAACAGGTGCCAACTCAATATTGATTTAACAGGAATCATGCTACAGCACAAGACAAGGAGAGCGGGAGAAAAGAAGCAGACCAGGAATGGTGGAGTTCTCATACCTCTCCTGTTCACTCAGAGAAACATATATCATTTGTAGAGGCGGTTTAGTCCTCCACCTAAGACACAAAGCTGACAACTCCTTCTAGTCCTCCTCTTTCTCACCCTCCCCGTATCAACCCACGAGAACCCAAAGGTGGATTGCTCCTCAAACAGATTCTCAAACAGAATCTGGTTTGCCTACAGAAGACCCCAGGTTCAGTCCAGGTAATGTCCCCTGTCTGAAGCCCTGGTGAGCTGCTGCCAGGCAGTATAGACAATGTTGAGCTTGATGAAGCTGCTCATTGACACTTGTGGCAGCATTAAAGGACACTGAGCCACTCAGGATGCAACTACAGGTTTGTTTGTCTTCAAGCAAGAATGGGGAAACTGCCCCCTCCCTGCTGTTATTGAATTCCATCTCTTAGCAGCTCTAGCCAGCATAGCCAATGGTCAGAGATGCTGGGAGGCATAGTACATCTGGAGTGCACCAGCCCCCCCCCCATTTTAAAGGTGGCATATACATAGCCCGTGACAAGGTTACAAAGGTTGCATTTAAAATACCTCTTGTAAGCCTTTCAGTGAGATAAACCTACGGTATTTTACAATACCCCAATCTTCACCAGAGCATTCAATCAACAGGAAACAGACTCCTTGTTGAATGTGGGAGGGAGGGAGACTCAATAAAGGGTAAATTTCAGCTACCTTTGGGAAGAACAGTTAGAAGGTGTGAAATAGTTTGCAACCATTCTGAAAAGGGGGAGGGGCAGCCATATTGGGAAACTGAGTCTGAACAGCCTTTTCTTACAAGGGTTTCTCTTACGCAAGGAACAAAAACTAAGGATAGTGCTATGCCGATGATACATTTGCTCTGTACAACAAGCTGAATTGCAACTGGGTTGCTGGTCCCTATTGTGTCAAAGAGAACACTGTTAAACTGGAGCAGAGGAAACAGAGTATCCAATGCCTCTCCTCTCACCTGCAAAGCCAGAACAGGTCAAGAGTGATCTGAGCTAAGCATGAAAAAGTCATGATTCCTTTCCCCACTACCCCAGGCTCTAGCAGCACTACTGAGAACAACATCCCTCAGAGGCTCCGTAGGTCTGCCTTAACACAAGAAAGAGGTGTTGTACACTTTTGGAAGAAAGGTGGTAATGAGAGTGGAGGGGAAGATGAAAGACTCAGGGGCAGGAGAGAGGATAAGAATCTCAGGAGGAGTCTGTGCCTTTATGAGCCCCCCCCCCCCCACCTCACTGGCTGCTGCATTAGCTCAGTTTCAACAAGCAGCAGAGTTTTTAGAGTGGTGGGTCCAGTTTTAGGGCACTGCCTCCACCTTAAGATTTTGAAGAATCATGCTCCCTTGTTATTTTCAACAGGGGAGCCACCTCTTTGGTTAGTAAAGCTGCTTTTGTATTATTTTTGTTCTGTTCTTTTGTTTTTATACTCTGTGGGTCTTTTCTGCTGTCCTTGCATTAATCATGATGGGGTTTAGGGTCCCTGTTTGAATGGTTTTTAACTATTTAAGATTACGTAAGCTGCCTTGGAACCAGGGCTTGAAAGCCATTCTAGAAATAGAGTAATTAAGTAAAGCAACAAGCTGAGCTGATGGATGAAGTTGAAGGCCCAAGGAAGAGAAGGGTGTAAAATGAACAGAGCTGAGAAAATTAGGGGCTGGGGGGGAAACAAGACCTAGGGAACAGTAAGTTCTGAGGAAACGGCAGCTATCAGGCAGTAGAATAAGCCAGGGGAGGATTATTTTGCACCCTAAAGACAACTAGTCAAAACATGTTGAAATTATTCCATATCACACAAGACATTTTTATTTCCCAAGCCTCAGTTTGATGATTTGCCATTGTGTATGTGCGCCCATGTCCACTTTTTCATGCTGTCCCACTTTCACCCCAGGGTAGCATGGCACAAGAAGGCTGGTGGCCGGGAGAGAGAACTCAGTTACTCATTTTAACTGATCAATTAGATCTTTGGCTGTAGTCCTTATAGAACACGGCCATCTCAAAGGGCAGGCATAAATCAAGCGGGCTCTGCATCCGTAGTGATGGTAAAAATCTCGTCCAAGCAGACACTCCCAGCCACTGAAAGTGGGCCCTGGGGCTGGGCATGGTCTTAGGTTCTGGGGAAACCAAATTCTAAATTAATTCCTGACATCACTGTGTAATGGAGAAATGCATTCACAATAATGCCCCCTTTTCAAAGTCAGCCTGGAACCAGACATATAAGCAATGGGTGTTGCTGTCCAAAGGAGACACCTCCCCCCCCCCATTCTCTCCTTCCAGTCTGGGCACTGACCTGTGCACAGAATCATAAACCCCCTCCTAGCTCAGATTACAGCCTGAGCTGCTTCCAGTTCCCCGTGATCCAAACAGCTTGCCCAGCTGTCCGTCTGCATAACCCCTGCCTGCTAATCCTCCCCAGGGAAGGGAACTCTGATGCCAGAAGAGCTTAGCTGGCACCTTTTGGCCTTCTCCGTATGAGAGGGCACAGCCTGCCCTCTGCCTGCCTTGCCCTCTGCCTATTAGCCTGCGGCAGCTCTAACAAGCAACAACCCCCCACCCACCCACCTGCTTTGTTCCTTTCGAGTGCCATGATACAGTAATAACTGTTTTTTCAGGGAAGGTCTCCCTTTTTATTAGCAAATGCTGCTTTCTGTCCTTGTATTTTATGACAGCAAATCAATGCGCAGCCGCCTCCATTGGCCCAAGCTGTTCATCTGCACAGGCTGATCCTGCTGCTGTAACCACCAACTTTGCCCTAGGACAGAAAGCTGTTCAGGCACACATTAAAGCTCCTCCTTTCCTCCCTTTTAAGGGTACTACCACAAGTACACATACAGTGTTGCTTGACATGCTACAACTATAGGAAGCAGCATTATACAGAGTTCGGACCATTAGTCCATTTAGCAATCTTGTCTACAATGACTGGCAGTGGCTCTCTAGGGTTTCAGACAGGGGCAATTCCCAGTCTTGCCTGAAAAAGCTAGGGCTTTAACATGGAACCTTCTGCATGCAAGGCTCTACCATTGAGCCCTTCCCTAAAAAATACATTTGTAGGAAAATGCTTTGTACTGAATCAGATAACATCTAGCTCAGTACTGCCTGCATTGACATGCAGCAACTCCCCAGGGTTTTGGACAGGAGAATCTAGAGATGCTGAGGACTGAACCTGGGACCTCCTGCATGTAAGACAGGTGCTCTACCACCAAGTTATGGTTGGATCTCACGGTAAATCAGTTTACCATGAACATGGAGATGGCTCCTGGCTTGTTCTTGGGAGGAATAAGCCACAGTCCCTAGGCTTACCCAAATATTTGACAGGGATTTATTTCATAGAATTATAGAATTGTAGAGTCGGAAGAGATCACGAGGGTCATCTAGTCCAACCCCCTGCCATGCAGGCATCTTTTTGCCCAACATGGGGGTCAAACCCATGACCCTGAGATTATGAGTCTCTTACTCTACCAACTAAGCTATCCTGCAGGCACTCAAACCAAGCATGACTGGTGGGTGAGTCAAGAACAAACTTTGACTACCCATCTTTATTTGTTTTCCACAAAAGAAACATGGTCCCTAGTTCAGACTAAACTAAGGGCTATGATTTGTTGCTCCTGCTGGGGGAGGGGTGAAGAAGACACCACCTCCCTGTCCATTACCCCATTATCCACGTTCACAGGAAGCCATTAATCACAGACTGCTGAAGAGCAACAAAAGTGAAGGCAACAGGGGTTTAAAGAGATGCTGGAGCTCAGGGTGAACAAAAAGCAACACTTTCTGATCTGGGAGCCCACTTACTCCACCTCTTAATCCAGGGTGTCTGAAGGCAGAGGTTCTGATTATCAGGTCTAAAAGATACAAACTTTTTAATACTACTTCAACAGTTTCATGTCTGGAGACTGGAAACGAAGCTGCAACACTGAGGGCTACTGAGTTCAATATGAAAATTTGAGCTCTGTAAAAACACATCCATCAGGGACCCAGAAAGAGGAGGGGAAGAGAGTAAAATAGAAAAGCAGAACCTACAGTTGGAAGGAAAGGATAGTTCAAATCCCTGCCAAACCCAATCCAAACTCACCCACTAAGCTATTAACTTAGATCAAAGTAAGGACTTTGTCATCAGTGAGTTTTCTACAGCACCCAGCATACTATCAGAGATGGAGGGAGAGAAGAGAAGAGAAGTAGAGAGCCAAAAAGAAAGTAATCCATAACTTTGCGGGGTGGGGAGCTCCATCACTAAGCTTCATTTCAATTCAAAGTGCCATCTTGGTATGACACCTGTTGCAGCACTAAGACATGCACTTCTCTTATTGTTGCTTTGCCTTGACTTGGTTGTCCATTCCGTTGCAGCTCAGGGCTTCCATCCACATGTCCTTTCATTTGGGTGGCCTCAAACTTTCTAATTTGATGTGCTTTTGAAAGAACCGTATTCCCATGCACACAGAGAAAGAGATTCCTCATCATCACAACTAACCTGCCGAAAATGTTTTGAACAGTCTAATCTGCAACCTGATGGGTATAGGATTTGCTGTAAACTCTTTTTGCAACTCAGGAAGCCAGTAATCTGCACATCTGTATGACCTCTGCTTGCCTTCCCAGTCTCCGTCCCCATCAGTGTCACACACTATAAGACAGCCTGGAAAACTGACACCACAATAAACAAATACATATATGATATGTCTCTCTTAGGTCCTGCCTAGAAAAAGATTTCTGTATAACTTGGAAGTTTGGTCTCAGGACATTGGTAGCTGCTACTTTTGAACATGTTCCTTTATGCTTCAGCCCTCAAAATCTCCCTTAAATCTCCCTTAAATCACCCGCCTTCTCCAGACAAGCCCCCCCCCCCCCCCCGCAACCAATCAAAACTGTCTTTCACCCAATGCCTCACACCACACATAAAGTGAGGGTTAAATTAACAAAAGGCAAGGCAGCCAAAATTCCGGCTGGGATTAGCTATCAAATAACTTTGCATTTAAAGCATCTCTTTTTTTCCTAAAAGGGCCAGAGGCCAGGGGTCAAAGGTCAAAGGTGAAGCCCCAGCAGGTCAGGAAGTCACAGTCAACATGAGTTTTTCCCCTCCCTTTCAGGAAACTGCCAGGCAGGTAGAGTTTAATTAGCCTGAAATGAAGAGAGGTGCTGTCTAGAGAGCTCTCAAGAGACTCACCCCCCTAACTCATTAAAAATCATACAGGACCCCATCCCCCCTCCCCCCCCAAAAACAAGCCCTTTCTAATCTCAAGTGAGCCGAATGCACATGATACTTCTGTTTCTTGTCGCCTCTTGCCTCTCCATCAGGGTCTACTATTCATAACTTCTCTGCATTGCATTGCTTTCTGACCCAGATGTCAATTTGTATGATTTGCAAGGGCCCCTAAAACCACTAGGTTGGCTCCTCTCCACTGCTTAAAGGCAAAAGTAGCTCTACCATGGTGCATCATAGGCACACAGCAGTTCCACCACAAAAAAAGGGTTATTTAGAACAAAACAGACAGGCAAGTGACTCATGAAAGCAAGCCAAGCTATATGTTGCCAGGGAAAGCAAGACTAGCCTTTGAGATTCACTGCAGGATTTGGCGTGCACACCATTGTGTGATTTTTTTATATAAAGAATCCAGAATCACTGACTGTGGGGA
Source organism: Podarcis erhardii (assembly GCF_964252035.2). Lineage (NCBI taxonomy): Eukaryota > Metazoa > Chordata > Lepidosauria > Squamata > Lacertidae > Podarcis > Podarcis erhardii. Next base: position 41,719,319 of record NC_138511.1, read on the forward strand.
GGGGAGATGAGAGAAAGAGGAGGAGGAGGAAGAGTTGGACCTCAAAGCCTACAGCTCCTATACAATGGGTCTCCTCCCCCTCTCCCCCCAATAAGCTCCTGCTAAACATGGGAGCTAGATCATCTCCAACAGCTCCAAACAGTGCAAGTAGAAGAGACCTCTGCACTAACAGGGCATCCAAGCAAGTCCATGAGTGAGCCCTGCTCTCCCTTCCCTGTAGCCTCTTGCCCAAAGCTGGACACCAAGCTAGATAAAACAGGAGCCAGATTTTGCTGCAAGGCGGGGGGGAGGGGTTTGACAGGGAGGAGGCAGCTAAACTTTCACTCACTCAGACTCTGAAGCAAGGTGGACCAGGTCTTCATCTCCAGCATGTTGGCCCTGGCAGCGACGGCAGCAGGGGTACAAAAGCAAGCCCTAGGCAGCAATCCGTGGCATGGCAAGCAACCCCAAGGACGACAACCCCTGCGCCTCTGCCCGCTGGAACGGGGTCACTGTCTGACGGCGTCCACACTCTGATCTCAAGGCAAACAGTTTGGGAAGGTGAGGAAGTGGACTGGAATGATGTCCAGGGTTGGGGGGGGCAGGAGAAGAGGAGGAAGAGCTCAGGGTGCAGGCAAACAGCTGCTCCCGGGATCCTCACTGCAGGCAGGGAGCCAGCTCAGATAGAGAGAAAGATAGCAACCATTTTATTCCCTTTTTAAGCGCAGGCTGCATCTCTCCATCGCTTCCCTCACACCCCACCTCTCCTCCTGTGTGTTCCAGGGTTTGGGTCCTGAGTTGAGGGAGCTTTTGCTTCTCTCCTTCCCGCCCCCCTTCGCTTGTTTGTTCGCCTGCCTCCTTCCCGTCCCCCCCCCCTCTCTCTCTCTCTCTCCCCCTGCCTGCCTCCTCCTCTGCCTTGCACTTGATATCAGCCTTGTCAAGACTGCTGAGTTGAGGCTGACCCCTCACCCGCAGCTGCTAATTAAGGCTCCACAGTGACAGTTCAAGTGCCTCGCCTCAAGTTTGCAGCACCAAAGCGTCTAATTGGAGGAGCCTTTTCATTTCTCAATAGCAGATGCACTCTGGATTCCGGGTTCCCCTCCCCTCTTCCTTCTCCTCCCCCCTCATCCCCTGCTTCTTCATTCCAGGCCCAGGCAAGCACACAGCACTTCCTCTTTTGTATTTAACCATTGGGAAGGGGAGCGACAAGGAGGTGGGACCCAATCCTTGGAGACAGAAGAGGGCTTGGGGGAGGGAAAAGAGCTGCATGTCTTTGCGAAGGAGAGAAAACAAAATAAGAGGACCAAGGAAGAAACCATCACACACACACACACACACACACACACACACACACACTTCCTAGCCCTCATTAGGGCTGAAATCCACACAAAAAGCCCATAAGGTGAGAGTCTCAAATTAAAGTGTACAATCCCACCCCTAAAAATTTCACATTGATAAATGGTACTAAACTCACTGGATTAGAAACACCACAGTGTGCAGCTTGGCTGATTTAAAAAAATAAAGAAATTCAAACGCCTGATTTATATCTCTTTATCCACCCCACCCCCTAAATCACTTTTCTGAACCAAACTTACCATTAGAAGTTCTTAAATTTTATCCACTTCTCTATTAATAGCTACATGTGGCTTTTAGTTCCTAGGAAAAGGCTAAAATACTTCCTAAGAGTCATTCTGCATGTGCCTTGAAGCTTTTGTTTTTCACTTGACATGCTCAAAACTCTGGCACAAATCTTTTTGCTTTAGCCAAAATTAATTTACTTGAGTGGATAAAATATTAAGTATATGCTGAGCATTGCCCTCTCATCCCCGAAAGACCCCACACCCATACTTCACAGGAAAAGGAAAGGAATTTCAGGACTTGTGCCCTCGAGATTTTTTTTAGTATTTATTATATTTATAACCCCACATTTCCTCCCAAGGAACTCACGGTAGTGTTCTTCACCCTCCAAGGTCAACCAGTGAGCTTCATGGCAGACAGAGTGGGGATTTGAATCCAGGTCTTTCACGACCAAGTCTAGTACATTAACCACAACACCACACTATCAGCCGTGGCCAGCATGGCTAATTGTAATAGATGAAGGCAGGTGGGAGTCCCAACAACATCTGAAGGACACCAGGTTGGCAAAGAATGCTTTAACAACTCAAGTGTCTGAGCTCCTAACTAGGCACTGTCTATGCTTACAAATGAGAATCTCCATTCATCAAGCAATTTTCTCCTCCGCTAGCACAGACTTTCCTGGCCCACCAGAAAAAGTCTCTGAGGGGGGTCTACGACCACTTGATTCTGCATATCCATTCTCCCAAACACCTTTGCACTAGGCTCTGCTCTCTTCCTCCATCTTTGACTAGGCTAGAGCTGCAAGGTCAGAAACAAACAATGAATTTCCAAGGGAGCTGACGGCAATTTGAGCAACACACTACTCTCCACAGCTGCACAAGCATTAATTTTGTCCCAAGATTGCATCTGACCAAGCAAATTTTTTAAATAAAAAAAAGCAGGAAAAGCTGGAAAGATGGAAAAGAAAACTATTTACCATGAACAGTCACCTTGCTTTTCAAACCACCTCCAACTGTCTGAAAAAGCTTATTATTTGTCTCCAGTGTTAAGATCACAGGTCAAAGCTCTGGTAGGGGTTGCCCCTGTGCTTGGAACACTGAACAACATGATAAGAATCAAACAAATACGACTGGAGATATAGTTTCAGAATATGGAATCCACAAATTCACCCCCTACCTGGTTCGGCTGCAGCTAGATCATAGCTTTGGGGGACAAAGGTGTGCAAAAGGAAGTCATGTTCTCTGGACTCCTTTGGGAGGAAAGGTTGGGCTATAAATTTAATAAATAAATACACTGAAAAGTGTGCACTTTTCTGCAAAATTTCACTTTCAAAATAATTTCTAGCATGTGGAATTCATGGGAATTCATGGAGGGTGTCAATGGCTACTAGCCATGATGCCTATATTCTATCTCCAGTGTTGGAGGCAGTATGTCTCTGAATGTCAGTTGCTTAGAGCAGTGTTTCCCAACCTTGTGCCTCCAGCTGTTTTTGAACTACAACTCCCATCATCCCTGACTAGCAAGACCAGTGGCAAGGGATGATGGGAATTGTAGTCCAAAAACAGCTGGAGGCACAAGGTTGGGGAACACTGGCTTAGAGTAACAACTGTGCACCCACAGTGTGATCTTAACACTGGAGACTAATACAGTAATAAGCTTTTTCAGACAGTTCCAAAGCAAAGGAGACTTCATGAAGCCTAGACAGCAAAATCTGGGGTCCAAGGCTCTGTGCTCCAATCTTGCTATAGGTGGAGTGGGTATGGGGGAGAGAGAAACAGGAGAGGAGAAAGAGAGAAGCTATGACCATATTGCACCATAAAAAGGTAAAGGTACCCTTGACCATTAGGTCCTGTCGCAGACGACTCTGGGGTTGCGGCGCTCATCTCACTTTATTGGCCGAGGGAGCCGGCGTACAGCTTCCGGGTCATGTGGCCAGCATGACTAAGCCGCTACTTGCACTTTGACGCGCTTTTGAACTGCTAGGTGGGCAGGAGCTGGGACCCAGCAGCGGGAGCTCATCCCGTCGCGAGGATTCAAACCGCCAACCTTCGGATCAGCAAGCCCTAGGCTCTGTGGTTTAGACCACAGCGCCACCCGCGTCCGTACTGCACCATAGTTTAAAGCATATCACTTTAACAGTCATGACTTTCCCCAAATAATTCTGGGAACTACAGTTTGGCAAAGCATGCCAGGAGCTGTTAAGAGATCCCTATTTCTCTCACAGAGCTACAAACTCCAGAGATTCTGGGAATTGTAGCTATATGAAGGGAATAGGTAGTCTCCTAACAACTCTCAGCACCCTTAACAAATTACAGTTCCCAGGATTTATTTGTTTTTTGGGGGGGAGGGAGATATGATTGCTAAAATAGTATAAGAATGTTTTAAATGAATGGTACAGATGTGGCCTAGGATGGTCGTTCCATACGAAAAGCTCTGGGAGTTCATCTGATAGCAAATGGAAGGGCGGGGGGAGATGCCTCCATTAAGATCCTATCCTTGCCACCCAGCACATTTTCTGAAGGAAATGTTGTGTCTCTGTGGCTCTCTCTTCTCACCTCCTCCTGCCCTCGTCCCTCCCAAGCTTATGCCAAGAGTCTGACAGATCTATTGTGTGGCGGGGACTCCAGACATTTTATCAGGCAGAGAGGGAGACAGAGAGAGCTGTTGTGCTGACCCCAGAAATCAGTCTGAAGAGAAACAGAAGATGGCTTGTATCATCCTGCTGGGTCAGAGGTCGAGAGGAGTCAGCCGCTCTCCTCCAGCATGGCCAAATTCCTGGGATTCACGCCTGGCCAGGCAGCTGCTATCTCTGGCATGGCTTCTTCCCTGAGGAGACAATGGAGCAGGTGCTGCCCAGGGGTGGGGAAAAGGGGACAGCTGGGAGGGCTGCAGTTAACAGTGAAAAACACAGGGAAGTGGCTTTTCACTCATTAAAAAGTTCATGCCACAACAGCTTTTATTTAAAAAAAAATAAAAATAAGGCGCCACAAGACGCTACTGTTTATAAACAAGAAAATGTTGGAAAGGAAGCACACAAGGGGTCATAACTATGCCTGAAGGAAGTGCACAGACATTCCAGGTCATTCACTAGGCCAGCCTTTGCCAACCAGGCTCCCTGCATAGTTCCAAACTACAACTCCCATCAGCATCTGGCAACACAGCTGTGTATAGGTAGAAAGACACACACACAAAAATGTGACTTGGCAGCCAAATTCTCAGGTGAAGCGTATGGCTCTGGGTGAGGATTCTGTGTGTGCATGACCCTAACATAAACGCTCTGCTGCTCCGAGAGAGGATTTTTCAAGACCATTTTCTCCAGGAATCTGGCTCAAAGAACAAAGGCTGTGGCCAGCTACAAGCATGAAGGTCTTCACAATTGGTTGCCCAACATTCTGCTCAGCCTGGAGGCCTTATTTTATTCGGTGCTTCACCCAATGTCCTCCAAAAAAGCAAGCCCGGGTGCTCCTGTCATCTAATGCCCCACCATGTTATCAGTTCAGATACTTCCAACCCAACTTCTTCCACAGACTCAGAAAACAGCTCAGAATCAGCTCAAAAATGTTAAGAAGTACACAATCCAGAGAAGGGGCAGACAGATACAAGCAGGTCCTTGCCCCAAATACTAAAGCCCCTATGTGCAGGAAAAAGCTTTTCTTTCTTTTCACCTTTTAGCCACAACTTTAAGCTTCTCTTAAAAACAAAAACACAACTTCCGGGGGGTTGGTTTAAAAGGGGGAGAGAGATTGAAACCCTGCTTGTGTGCACACAGCCTAGGCACACATACCCTCTGGATTGGGACCTCCAAGTGCTAAATACACACACAACCCCCACAAAGGGGCTAATCAGCCATCGGATCATCAATTATAAATGTTCCTGACATTCCGGGAGGAATCATTCCATCAGCAAGCAGACACCCTTTCCACACAGATATATATCATCCATGAATGGGTCACTCTCTTAGCTCCCCAGTCTATTTGTACAACGTGACCTCAATGCATTGGTTTCACCCGCCCTCTTGTTCAGTGCTATCTGCCCCAAGGAATGCTGGGGGGTTCAAAGAGATCCCACGACCCTGGAGCAAATATAGCATTCCAAATCAAATGGAAGGTAGTTGGATTTAAAGATGGGGGGGAAGTGGTTCAGAGAATCCTGAAATGCAGGATTACTACCAACTCTCATCAGGAGGAATTCATGAGACTTGTTAGGGATACTCCAACCAAACAGCTGGACTGGAGTCAGGAGTCTTACAAGCCTTTGCCAGTCTTGCCACTCAACAGCAGCATGACCTCAACTAATGTCACAGATTTTTCAAGTTGTTCAAGAAGAACAGTGTATTTTTTAAACAACAACAACAATGTATTTCTTATACCCCACCCATCAGACCGGGTTGTCCCAGCCACTCTGGGAGGAATCTACTATTTTTTAAAAAAATGTATATCATATAAAACTTGACTATTAGAGGGGGGAAACTCATCCTGGTTCACAACAACATTTCTGGGATGCATACCACAAAATTGGTGCATTTATAGCAGGGGTAGGACCGTTGGCCTCTGGCTCTCCTTCTAGCCCTCAGAATGCTCCCCAGGGCCCTGCTTGGGTGCTTTTAACATAGCTGAGGTGTGTCCTAGAACTGCAACAATGCTTTTGAATGTTCTTGTTAATGTTTTCTTCTCTTAAAACAAGGAGGATTCCCTGCAAGTAGAAATCTAGCACAGTATGGAGTGGGCTGGGATAGAGCCTTTTTTCCTGACACATTAGGGCTTTCTGCTTGCAATACTATTATTGTTACGTATTTAATGTGGGGGAGCATTCAAAAATAGCACACACACCCCACCTACAGTCTGAAATGGTACAGTTCATTCTAGCACCTCACTGCTGGATGTATAGGGTAAGGCTGAAAGTGTACTGGGTGAAAACAGAGTTATTTCTAAGCCCTGTGCAGCCAAAGAACAGCTGGGTGACCATCATTCAACTTCAGCCTAGGTTCTCCCACAATGAAATGGGGAGAAAAATAATGATCTACATCATATGAGATAATTGATTAGCTTCTGGAAGTTGAGATTTCGAAATGCAAAAAATCCCAAACCGTATAGGTTCACTTCCTTCAGGGTCAGATTGCTCATAGACTTTAGGGGGTTTTGTTGGGGGTGTTGTTCTTATTGCTATAGATATTATTATTATTTTGTATCTCTATTCTAGATCTTATGATTTATGTGGAAATTGTTCTATTTTGTTGTGTACGTTTTGATGTTTTATTGTTTACGACTACTTTTGTTACGTTTGTAATTATGTATTTTTTAATGTTAAGCTGCCTTGAGCATGGTTATAACTATGGGAAGCGCAGCATACAAAAAAAGTGATAGATGGACGTTAGATTGCTCATGCAAGTACCCTATCCATGGATATTCATTGTCTTTCCAAGGTGCAAGAGAGCCAGTTGAATGAAGACTTGGGAACAAACACAGAGACATAGAAAGCTGCCTTATACTGAGTCAGACCTTTTATCCATCTAGCTCAGTATTGTCTTCACTGACTTGATTTTCAGGCAGGGGTCTCTCTCTCAGTCCACCCTGGAGATGCCAGGGACTGAATCTGGGACCTTCTGCGTGTAAGGAAGAAGATGCTCTACCATTGAGCTACAGCCCTTCCCCAATTTCTGGGGAAAGCAGAGGTCATCTGAGAGCATCCTGCTAACAAGCAACCCAACCACACTATTTTCACATGAACATCTTGCACCTTAGAGAAATGGGACCAGAGAGATACTGGTGTTCCTAAAGTCAGATTCAAGGGCAGACCTGAGACAATTACTTTTTTAAAAGGCCTATAACTGCTTATTGTTAAGAAAAGAAGGATTGTTGAATAAGCAAAGATGCTTTTGAGGAAAGGAGAGGGGAGAGCAGAAGAGAGAGAAGGAAGGGTTCACTGGGGGAATCTGAAGCTCCGGCCAAGCCACTACTCCATACCTCCCAAGTTGATCTGAATAGCTTCATTCTGAATACTGAAATACAGTCTGTCACATTTCTGTGGGGATTCCATTTACCTTCATTCCTGCTCTTCCTTGCCCCAAGGCTTCATGGGGGGGGGGGGGTGGAATGGAAGAGGGCAAACTACTGCTGGCTGGCAGCACTGGAAGGATGCCTCAGAGTGCTAATTCTAGCTCTTAGCAACCTCTTGAGAAATGGAATTTACACTGCTCCTCTTCCTGAATGCCTGTTTGAGGCTCAGCAGAAGAGGGTGGTTGTGTACTGCTGTTACATATATTTCGCACACACAGAGGGAGGGAGGGAGGGAGGGAGGGAGGGAGGGCAAACATACAGGGCAAGAGACTTAGGCATATCACAAAGTTTTAGCACTCACACGATCTTCAAACATATAAATACTTCCTAGACTAGAGTCTACAGTGGTACCTCAGGTTACATACGCTTCAGGTTACAGACTCTGCTAATCCAGAAATATTACCTCGGGTTAAGAACTTTGCTTCAGGATGAGAACAGAAATTGTGTTCGGCGGCGCAGCAGCAGCAGGAGGCCCCATTAGCTAAAGTGGTGCTTCAGGTTAAGAACAGTTTCAGGTTAAGAACAGACCTCCAGAACGAATTAAGTACTTAACCCAAGGTACCACTGTATTCTGGTCTGAAGAGTGATTTAATCCAGCATGTTTATTTACAAGGTCAATCTACAGCCTTTTAAACTGGTGAGGGGGGTATTGTTTTTGTTGTTACCGTGCTATGTATTCTTGAGTTTTTATATTGTTAGCTGCCCTGTGATCCTTGAATGAAGAGCAGTACAGTCACACCTCGGCTCCTGAACGCCTTGGAAGTCTAACGCTCCAGCGTCCGCACGATCAAAAACCAGAAGTGAGTGTTCCGCTTTTTTAACGTTCTTTTGGAAGCCGGACGTCCAACGGGGCTTCCGCAGCTTCTGATTGGCTGCAGGAACTTCCTGCAGCCAATCAGAAGCTGCGCTTTGGAAGTCGAACATTTTGGAAGTCGAATGTTTCAGAAGTCGGATGGACTTACAAAGCAGATTCTGTTTGACTTTTGAGGTACAACTGTATAGGCATTTAATATATAAATAAATTTTTAGTGGACCAACATCTTGCAAAGTGGAGCTAAGGCACACACACCAGAACACACGGATAGCTAAACATTATTTCCATGTGTGCAGGAACTAAGCCTCAGAATCCCAGTGGCTGGGGAATATGAGTACGGAGGGTGCTGTTGCTCGTTTGTCCCAGGGGGCAACTGGTTACTCACTCCAGGTCACAGCATTCTAGACTAGACTGGCTTTGCCCTGACCCAGCTACAGGGATCTTCTAATGTTCTCAGGATGCAAAGGAACTACCTTGCATGCCACATGTCAATGACTAGCAATGAGGTTGAATGGATAGAGGCAAGAAGCTTGCCAAGTGGAGCCAAAGCAGGCAGAAGGCAGCAGGCAGACATATTTAGACAGAACAGAGGAAAGGAGATTATTAGCATATACACACACAAAGCCCTCTAGTTACATTTACTCACAAGTAACATCTCCAAATTAAATGGAAGCATACTACTTCCATATTAGCATGCCCATAATTACATAAAAGCTTACTCTTTAAGGCAAAAATCTTGTTTACACACACACATCAATTCAACCGCTCCTGTCCAGGAACTTGGACTGCCACTTGATGCCCTACTGTCAAATTAGGCCTCACATTGGTCCGAATAGAGATTAGACCTTCCTCCTCACCTGCATAAGACAGGTGTTGACTAAAATCAAACCAGGAGGAGAGGGAGCTGGGAAAACGATGGCAATGGTTGCTAGACAACTGCCGACACATATGAGGCAGTTGCCAAGCAATGAAATCTTCTTACCCCAGTTTCTCCACATTGGCTGAGGCGGTTGGCAAGACAGTGGGGGGTGCTAGGTGGGTATGACAATGGTGGAGAACAGCAACAAGCCTACATCCCTTCATGACATGATCCCTCCTTCCATGAAGGCCAGACTTCTGGGGCTAAGTTGCATCAGAGTTTTCTTTGGACCTTCCTGTTGCTCATGGCAGGTAATGACATTTAAAGCAGAGAACCATATAGAGTACAGCAAGCTTGTATACACATACGCAGCCGCCAAACATCAGCCTAGTGTCACACACAGAAAGAATGAAGGGGTTAATCTGACTGGTACTCCAACATGGCACGGGGCGGGGTACAGGTGGCTTGTCAGATGCAGTCAACCTCCAACTCCCATAAGCCTCAATGAGCATGGCCAGAAAAGATGGAAACTGTAGCCCAACATCATTGGGGGAACGGTGCAGATTCCCTGTCCCTAACTTAAGCGCATTGGACCAGGATCAAATTCCCACTCAGATGTGTAGTTCACTGGCCAATCATTTTTTCTCAGCTTGTTGTGAGGATCAGAGAAAGAGATTGTGTATTCTACCCTATTTTTTTGTATTTTTTTATTTTTTTTATTTTTTTATTTTTTTGAAGACTGGCAGAACACAAACAAACCACATTTTCAGGGACAAAATGACACATAGCAAGGGTGTGTGCAGAAATTACAGATTCCAACCCTAGAAATGCAGCACCAGCTTTTAGGCTCATAGCACAGTGGTAAAGCACCTGATGTGCATGGCAAAGGTCTCAGGTTCAATCCTTGGCATGTCCTACTAAAAATGATCAGGTAGTACCTGATGGGGGAAAGCCTCTTTCCACCAAGGACCCTGGAGAGCTGATGTCAGTCAGAATAGTCAATATTGGCTACATCAGCCTCTGCCAACCTGGTGCCTTCCAGATGTTTTGAAGTGCAACTCCCATCATCCCCAGACAGCAGAACTGCAAGCTCCTAGGGGTGATGGCAGCATGGTCTTGTTGGCTGGGGCTGATGGGAGTTGTAATCCAAAACATCTGGAGGGCATCAGGCTGGTGAAGGCTGATCTAGACGGACTATTGATGTAACCTGGTGTAAGGCAGTTTCCAATGTGCAAAGTATTTCAGGTTTCTATGAACCTAGAACACTAGGCAGCTGGGATTTTTTTCCAGTCCTATGAGACATCTTTTAAAATTCCATCTTATACCACATATTTCTCCCCAAACATATGTGGCATTTCTGAATTAAATTTGCCTCTGGATCCCAAAGGGAGAATAGCACAGAGCCTTATATAACATGCCCCAAATATGAGCAGGTAATTGGTGTTAGGGCACATGATATCAAGCAATAGAGCAATCCCTACTTCAGGGCATCAATAACAACCTCAAAGGGATTCCCCCTTTTCAAAATTAGAGGTGTGTCTCAATTGATTCCTGTCCATGGCACTTGTTTCCTGTGTATAAAAGCAGCTCCCCAGCTTCCAATCTTCCTGGATTTAATCTTTGCATCTCTCTGCATGGAAATGAAATAAATAAATAATGAAGGGGTGGCTATCAAACACCATCAAATTATGAATGCGAGGAGTCAGACAGCTTGACTCTCCCAAGACATAATTGTTTTAATTGCAAACCCACATAACGACCAGAGCTGCAAACGGCTCCTGTTCAAGTAACTTAACTCTCACCCACAATACACCCTCCTTTGATTAAATTCTAATTAGCCTCTCCCACACCACCATTTGGGTGAGCTGGGAAGAAAGGTGTCCTTTGAGCCAGTTGTGAGGCAGTTCTTGTGGTTGTAAAGCTTTACAGTAGTACCTCAGGTTACATACGCTTCAGGTTACATACGCTTCAGGTTACAGACTCCGCTAACCCAGAAATAGTACCTCAGGTTAAGAACTTTGCTTCAGGATGAGAACAGAAATCGTGCTCCGGCGGCACAGCAGCAGCAGGAGGCCCCATTAGCTAAAGTGGTGCTTCAGGTTAAGAACAGTTTCAGGTTAAGAACGGACCTCCGGAACGAATTAAGTACTTAACCCGAGGTACCACTGTACTTCCTTTGTCTACAGGTAGGGGTAAATCAGGCTTGTTATAGTCATACAGGCTTGTTATAGTCATACAGGCTTGTTGTGGCATACAAGAATCCTTTCAGACATCACTCAGGGGAACGGCTCATTTTCAGCTGTTGCACAAGCTTAAGTGGGAAGCTGGGCTGGTAAAATTTTTTTTGCAGGCTACTAACCTCCGATGGCTTATTTGCAAGGCTACAGTACAGTATATTTATATTTAGACATACTATATTTAGACTGTCACTAAATATACAGTAATACTGCAATTATTTCCTGATAAAGACTAGCCTTTGGAATATCACGTGGTGATTTGGTAAAAGATAGTCTAAGAGCAGCAGCTATCAATGAGAAAGGTACATACTTGTGTTATCACCTCTATGCAGGAAAACGGGAAAAGGCACACAGGAAGTCACATTTTATCAGGTTCATTTAAGGTCATTATTGTCTACACTGAATGGCAGCAACCTACCAAGGTTGTTAAACATTTTGATGCTTGCTTCCTTGGGCTTCTTTGAGAAGAGTAGCAGGATTTTGTTTGTTTGTTTGTTTAATCCTGAGCATCAGGCCCAATCAGGGCCATGGTCAGCACATCTGTAGCTCTATAAAAGTCCAACCCAATTTGCACCACAGGGATGGGAAAAACTGACACAAAGTGTCTCTGAAGGCAAGATGTGTGTTTCAAGAAATCTCTTTTAGTAGCAGCTTGCTGGAAGCTGCCACGGTGTGTTCATGCCCAGTCCTTCCTTCCCTCATCAGAACACTCAAATGCTAACCTTGGCAGCCTGAGCACTCCTCATTTCATCAGAGTGAAGAGGAAGATGAAAGAAAGTGCAGAGGAGAGAATGGGAGGGGGAGACACCATCTCTCTCGCTCTCAGCTCCTGAATCTTCCACTCAATTGCCGCCAAAAGGATGATGAGAAATTGCCTTCCTGACCCAAAACCGAAGTTCACAGCTGAACTTCATTACAGAGTTCTCTAGGAAGCTTGGAGAGAGAGAACACCACACAGCAAGGGAGCACCTGTTAGCAGCTGCCTCCCAGCTGGAAAGGCGGCAATTTGCCTTGCCCCAAATACTGAGCCCTGCTGGGAAAGACCAAGAGGAAGAAGGGGCTGCTCATTGCCTTGGCCCTGAGTTCCAGTTGGATAAAGGGCAGGGCTGCACAGAAATGGTTTGCCAAAGTATCAAAGGATAAGAAGGTGAAACACTAATGAACAAGGCATGTGTTTGTGTGTCTGTCCTCAATGCTACCTTTTCCAGAGTTTCAGTATACCAAATAACAAATAATAGTAGTGGTAGGTCTCTCTGAAATTCCAGGAACTAGCCTCTTTGGTTACTGTGGTCGTGATTTTTGCAGAGCGTGTTCTCTGGCAGAGTTTCAAGACTGTGAGGTGATTCATTGGTCATTGTTTAAAAGCACTTGCAGGTGAACACGGGCACTTCGCTTGCACAGAGCCGGGACCACTGGTCCACCAAGCTCAGGATTGCCTATTATGGGAGTGGTACTCCAAGGTTTCAAGCAAATAATGACTCTTTCCTGCTATCTAATCCTTGGACAATAAAAGAACAACTGGAGGTTTTAGCTGAACCTGGGACTTTCTGCATGCAAAGTAGGTGATCTTAACCACTGAGCTGCAGAACAAACATCTCTCTCTGGTCACCCGCTCCTGCCACTCCCCAAGCTGCAGACGAGCCCAGCAGGAAGCAAACAATACAGCTCCTGGCTCAGGGAAGTAGCTCAGGGCTAGAAAAAAAACAAACCCTTTGATAAGTAAGGTCCCATGTTCAACTGCAGGTGCCTCTGGGTAACAGGTCTCCAGAAACCAGGCAGGGAAAAGGTTTTGGCTAGGACCTTGGAGAGCGGCCATCAGCTAAAACAGAGAGAACTGGGCTAGATTTCTTGCTTTCTCCAAACCAGGAGAATACTGAGCCTTCTTCATGCTTACCAGACTGGATTTATTGGTAAATACTGACCTCTGCAACTGCATGGAGCCTTGGCAAAGAAGTCAGTATAGGGAAAATTCTACTCTTATTCTTCTTTAATTATTTGGAGTCACACGAAGTACAGATTATCATAATCCTGTTCATGCTAGTTTTATTCATTGAGGGACTCTCCTCTCCAGATACCACAGCCCTCTTGCAAGGAGAAAACAGCCTGGTCAGGATGGGAAGCATGCCCAGCTACCTGCTCCCTCTGAGCTCTCACACATCCACAAGACATGGCAAGATGGAGCCTTTAAAAACATGAAGCAAGGCTCTTTCACAATCAGCCTTTTTAATATTATTTTTGCTTTCCAAGTCCTTGCCAGCCTCCTCTTCCTGAATCACAGAACAGGTGCCTGCAGGGTGAACATGCTGAGGAAATACAAAGCAAATCACAGTCCATTTCATCAGCAATTTTCTCTCTTCTTTTATTGACAAACAGGCTGTTCCTTGCAGGTGATGATGGAAAGGCCATCACGCAAGCACTCTGAAGCAGGCAATGGGAGGAGGGTGGGTACTCACAGTCCTTCTTCAATCAACAGTTCCATCCCTGCCTGCCTTTCAACTGCCCCAGTGACAGAAAATTAGCATGGTTGACCAGGAAAAAAACAGTCTTACATTCTCAGTTCATTCCAGGAAGCTCACTGCATTGGCAGCTTTTATTTCCTCAGCCTCAGTTTTTCCAGCTGCAAAATGGGCAGTGATACACTGCAGCCTCAAAGTGGGAAGTGGGTTTCAGCAAGGCCTCCAGGGGTAGCTTCCAAGGGGCGGACAGGGGGAAGGGAAAGAAATGTGATATTCATTCGTTCGTTCTTAGGGGGTAAATATTCTTGTTTACACTTTCAGAACTTCAGGGGTAAATCAGTTTTGGAAGTTGTATGGAGAAAGCCTCCCCACACCCCATCTAGAATACAAGAGAGCACACACAACCAAGACTGATGCATATTTTTCTGTAGATGAAATGCAAGACAGGAAAAGCAATTTACCTGCTGAGCGAAGAACAGAACACAGGGTCATTCTTTCCCAAAGGGATGCTGAGGCACTCAGGGTGGCTGTTTATCAACCCCAAAGCCTTGGTAGACTACTAGGAAGTTCCAACTGCTAACCTACAGCCCTCTTTCCCAGCTACACCTTTGCAGAAATAACTCTCTGAAGTGGCTTGCTGCCCCCCACCCTGGGTGAATCCCAGGACTCTGAAGAAGGGCTGCAAAAGAAGCTCAGCCTAACAAAAGGAGCCAGTGCGGCCATCTTGCAGCACCCGGTGAGGCTCAGGAAGCCTGTTGTTAGCGCGGGTGCCAAACCCAAAGTGGCTGCTCCGATAGCTGCAATCCAATAAAAGTGCTACTTGTCTATTTATCATCCGCGGGGCTTTTTATCACAGCGGCAGATGGCTGCTACCTTTGGAAAGAACAGCAGTGTGCTGGCAGCAGCCTTCCACCCGCCTGCTTTCCCAATGCAGCTGAGCTTGGCAGATCCGGCCCCAGCACCTGCGGGGAGGCAAGCTGGAGCTGACCGCTCCAACTTGCCCCCGCCAGGAAGCCCTGGGGAGGGGAGGGGGGAAAGCTACCTGCTGAGCAGCAATAATTCAAACGCCTTGACAAGACTTGTGCAAAGGCTAAGCCCTCTAATGCAGGCTAGCATTTTGCTGCTCATGAACACCTATGGGATGCTGCACACATGGAACTTGCCTTATGGAGTAAGCAGGTGACAAACACTGGCTAGGAAGCAGCCCTTGCCCCCCTGTTGGCATGCCAACAGCCACCGCTGCTAGAACACCTGCTTCCTGTCCTTAAATTGCCCCTGCGTGGCAAGCTCTCTGCTCGGGAGCAGGCGGCAGCCAAGCCTCCTGATAGGCTTGGCCAAAAGGCTATGCATGGGGTGGGAAGGGGTGACATGAGGAGAAAGGCACACAGAAGCCACTGGAAAAGAGGAGGAAGATTCAAACTGTGTATTTCAGCCACTTGGGGTGGGGTGGGGAAGAGAGAGCACACCTGATTAGTCAGGTATTGCTGGATGCAGAGAAGGCAGGAGCAGCACCCCAGGCAGCGATCTCAGCGTGATGCAGAATGCGTCACAACCACAGAAGCAAGAGAAGCTCGGCAGGGGCTTAATTAAGAGAGGGGTTACAAATCTAGAGCCAAGGAGAGACAGGAACGGAGCTTGCAAAAAGGCACCCCAAACGCACAAGACAGGATGCTATGCTAAGCTGCCTTTGTCCACGCAACAGTATGCAACAACCTAAACAATCTGCCCTAGAACATATGGTGTTACATAATGTGTCTCCAGTGAGAGTGTATACACACCCACACACACCCCTACCTCTTAGCCCCAGCATGCTACTACATTGTCTACATATTGCTGTCTTCCCCAACCTGGTGTTAACCAGGCACAGCCAGCATGGCCACTGGTCAGAGCTGATGCATGGGCATAGCCAGGATTTATGTTGGGGGGGGCAGATTTCATATTAAGGGGGCCACAACCTCAGTTAGTTAATTATTTTTATTGATTTACTTGATTTAGGGGAGTAGCTGCCCCCCTTGGCTATGTCCATGAGCTGATGAGATTTCTGGTCCAAAGCAGGGCACCCAGTTGGGGAATGCTGTTCTCTGTGTAACCATCTGCCCAAATATTTGTAGATTATTCTACAAATCTGAGCACTTTCACTTTTATATACGTCCTGTTACTCAGCTAGGCACAGCATGCATTTCCCCACTTTGCACACATTTATTCTGCATTTCAAGCCATCCAATTTAAAAAACAGGTACACTGAAAACTAAAAAGCTGCTCAGATTAGGGGCTGAAGCAAGGTTGCATGGTGGTGGGAGCAAATCAAAGTTCCACCCACTGATAGCTTTCGTCTTCAAGAGTTCCATTCAGTTTCTGAGTGAGCCTTTAGCAGACATGGCCAATGCATTCCTCTAGATCGGGGATGGGGGAACCTGCAGCCCTCCAGATGTTGCTGGACTACAACTCCTATCACCCTTGATTGTTGACCATGCGAGCTGGGGCTGATGGGAGTTGTAGGTCAACAAAATGTGGAGAGCCATAGATTCCCTATTCCTGCTCTAGTGGAATGAGATCTAGATGCTTAACTTCAAAATGAGCAAAACAAAGCCTGGGATTCATGTGAAATCAAATTCAGCATTAAGCACCAGATTCCGCCTTCGTGCAGACAAAGAAAGCTGCTCCTTTCTCCAAAAGTAGGTGCCCCTCTAAGCCTCCTCCCAGGAATGTCCAATTAGGATATATTCTCAAACTCCTGATCTGGTGAGAAGGCCAAAGGACAAAGTTGCCTTCAAGAAGCCTCATTTGGGGGCAGACAGACACATAAAATGATCAGTAAGTGACTAGACCACAGGACCACACACACACCCCAACTGAAGTAGTGCATTTGAGATGTGCAGTGGAGTCTGGGTCAGGCATCTCTGAGCAGGAAGTGATGGAAAACATCTGATGTCTCCCTTACCACCTTGGCCGGCATGGAGATAATTCTAGTTGCTGACTGTAAAGTTCAGAGATTCCACCCGCTGCTGATGGTGCTTCTCCTTCCCCTCCTCTCCACCCCCCAGATTCTCCTTCCCTCCCTCTTGCTCATGCTTCTTTTTTTCTTTCTAGATTATTTTTCTCTCCCCCAAAAGCTCCTCAGAACAAAAAGTACACACTCTACCTCTCCAAACCCACCACCATCTGTGTGCAAGCAAGCGGCAAACACAGCCGGAGCATCAGAGCACTTCGGTGCTTCGCTGCTGCCTCCTCCTCCTCCTCCTTCCTTACCCGTCCCCCATCCCAGGCAGATGGTGTCAAGGGAAGGCTGGTCCCAAACCCACCCCCTGAATACAGACAGACAGACAGACAGACACGTACATGTGGCTAATGGCCTAATGGAGAGCGCATCACCTGGGGGTCTAGCGTGCCTGACCCCTCCTCCCCCTCCATCGCCTCTCTTCTCTTTCTCCCAAGCACATTCATTATCAGCCATATCCCAGCAAACAGCCTTTCCTGACTCATTATCCCAGATGCCAACAAAGAGCCCCCAATGACTTTTGAACTGCTGTGACCTCTGCCGCCCCCTGACCTTTGGCTTCCAACCTCAGGGGGCAGTTTCTTTTTTAGAGGCTAGAATACAAGCAATAAATCAAAGAGGCCATGACAAGCCACGGCTGGAGGGAGGAGCAGCTATCTCCTTGTCTGGCACTAGATAGAGCCATCACTCAGCCTTTTTTGCTTGGAGTCAGGGGAAGAAGGGGGAGCAGAGACTTGCACATTTGAACAATTTTCACATGTTGACTGTTTTTTTATTGCACACCTTGGCCCAGGCTGATTAATTCAGGGTTGTATACAACAAAATGTTAATTGGAACTAAGTTAGTCATGGCCATTACTTTTGATGGGTCTACTCTGTGTAGGACCCAGTTCACTTATTACATTGAAAGGCATATGATAGTTACAAAGTTTGCAACCCTATTGCCACTTGGATTATGTCCTCTTGAATCAATGGGACTTACGTCCAAGTAGACATATATAGGACTGCATCCTAAGGGAGAATACCAGTTTCTGGAAGCCACAGGAGGGGAGAGTGCTCTCATGCTCAGGTCCTGCTTGTGGGTCTCCCATAGGCTTCTGGCTCACTACTGCGAGAACAGAGTGCTGGACTAGACAGCCTTTGGCCTGATTCAGCAGCCTCTTCTGCTCTTCTTACGGTGTGCAACCCATGGCCCTCCAGATGTTGTTAAGGTCTGACTCTCATCCATCATATTCAGCATGGCCCAAGGGTCAGGGATGATGGGATTTGGAATCCAACAATATCTGGAGGGCCACAGGCTCACTGCTCCAGTAGTAAGAGATAACTTGACGTTTAAAAATTGCTGAATGCTTCGCCTCCCAAGAGAGGTTCAAACAGTAGAAAGGGGTGGAGGGAGAATGCCAGCAGAAGCTGGATATTCTACTGGGATTTGTCTGACAATGCCCAAGTTAAAAATATATAGCTATATTGTGTCTGCATATAGGAAAACATCCAGACACTGCCAAATTCATGTTTGGACATGAATGCTAAACCAGGACAAAATTGCTCACCTTGTTTGCTGACAACTCAGGTTTCTGCATTTGTTTTTGAGCCAGGCAATTGGCATGAAATCTGAGAACAGGGGTGGTCCTGGGTTCAAGTCCCACTTTGTTTTAAGCTGTCTCCCCCAATGGAAAGTTGCTCAGGTTTACCATCACCTAACAATGATAGCCTAATAATGGTGACAAACAACATTAAAGGATTGTTTGCCTCTGCAGATTTGAAATGGTAAGGGGGAGGGGGGAGTTGCAGGCAGCTAAGGAGGGAGAGTTTCCTTTGATGGAACAAAGACACAAATTTACAATGGGCACAAACCGACAGACCACCTTCTCAATCCAACCCCACTGCAGATGGCACCCAATTCGTGTTCAGGCTCCTCAACAAAACCCAACAAGGCTGGCAAAGGAATCATTTCCGGTGGATCATGCAAGTTACTTCTATAATCATTCCTTATGAATTATATGGTACATTTAATCCCCATGGAAACCTCATACGGGGGACTTCTTGTTGCTATTCCCTCTCTAAAGGTGGGTAAAGGATTTCTCCTCTGCCTTTTAGAAGTAAAATAATAATAATCTTTTGGGGCTTACAGTTGGGGAAGTTCATTTGGCTCGTTTCATCTATCTCTCCTCTTAGAAGGAGTTGAGATTTGGTGGGGCAGAGAGAGAAATGGGAACATGGAAGAGGGGAAGAAACCCCAATTAGCCTCATATTCCCGACTGCCAGACCCTGTCCCTGAAAGACAATTTGCAAGCAAGCCAGGAATAGCTCTTTTCTGCCCAGCTGGATTTCCCCCCGTTCCAAAACCTCTGACTTGGACAGCCCCCACCCTCCTGGCCGCCATCCCCAGGGGAGGCACCAGACACTTGGAGAGGGCAAGCAGGCGGTCACAGTCCAGCAATCAGATGGCGGCAGGAGACAGCAAATGGCAAGGAGGCCGTGACGCCCAAGCTGCGGCCTGCTAATGGGAAATTTCATGGGTGCAGCAGCCCCAAAATGGAGGCAGGCATAGGAACCATCTGCTCAGAGGCCAAAAGTCACCTCCCTGCAGCCCACGTCGCTCGGCTGGTTCATCTACACTGACCCCAATCCTGGTTAAAAAAAGTTTGCAAAAGCAGATGTCACACTCCCAGGAAAAGAGAGTTTTGCAGCTCCCTCCCCTTCTCTTTGCAGCCACTAAAGAATCTCCCTTTGGTCCACCTCCGATCACCTCCCCTCTCCCAAAAAACTAAAGCCCTTGTTGTGCATTTGGCTAACCTGAAGGATGTCCATGAATTGTGCAAAGCTGTTGCCAAATCAGGGCACCTGCCCACGAATGTGGAGTGCTTCCACTTCCTGGTGCCCTTTGCATTCGTCGAAATAGTGAAGCATCTCCAAGACACAGAGCCTATTGTCAGGAAGTGGAGATTTTAATGCACGGTCCTCCTCCTCCCTGCATGGGCAAACAAATTAAGATGGCAATGCCCCCTTTATGCAGGCTCAACCCTCTTTCTTGCTGGGATTATACAGTGGCTAATGAGAGTGTATTTTTGACTCATTAAAATTCATTCTGCATGACTTAGGGCCTAATCTGGGTGAAGCTCCAGAGCGCTTTATTAATAGCACATTAGTGGGTAATTCATGCATTCCATTGAAAAATCACCCCGGCCATGTTGTTCCAAGAAGGGGAGGGGTGAGTTGGGGGGAAGAGCAAAAGGCAGGAAAGGGAGGGGGAGTCTACAGGAACAGGGAGGAGGTGTTACCTCAGCGCCAAGTCCCTGTTCCTGCCAAGCCGGCTTCCACCTTCAGTTCGCTGCGACAGCAAGGCAGCGCGGCAGCCCTTCTGACAACTGCCACCACTCATTAATCTTGACGAGTTTTCTGCTGAATATTCTTCTACGGGCTTTCAAACTGTTCACTAATTGCAATTAATCACTTACCGAAACAGATGTCAGGAACAATG
This sequence comes from Podarcis erhardii, assembly GCF_964252035.2. NCBI lineage: Eukaryota > Metazoa > Chordata > Lepidosauria > Squamata > Lacertidae > Podarcis > Podarcis erhardii. Next base: position 41,739,776 of record NC_138511.1, read on the forward strand.
GAATTTGGAAGTCTGGAGGCTTGATAAAGCTGTCAGGAGGAGAGAGAGAGGGAGAGGGAGAGAGAAGGGGGCCGGGTATGTGGCTCGCCCGTGCCAGCAAAAAGGCACCCGCAATACTCTTCCTGCCCCCACTTCTCCATTTGTTCGAGTAAACTAACTCGACCCCCTTTCCTTGCCTGCAAAGAACATCTGTCAACCCAGCCTGGTGGCAAGCACAGTCAAAAAAGATCCCCTCCAAAAATGCCCCCAAAGAACCCCCACAAATTGCATGTAGCTTCCTTGGAGGCAGAATTGCACATTCAAAAAAAAAAAAATGACACTCCATATACAGTATGTCTCCAATCCAAAAAATCTTGCCTACTTCTCTCCTCTGCAGATTACTTTACTTTGGAAACTATAGTCAACTCTCTGCTTTCTACATACAAGGATCAGGATATATCCAATTGTGCAACCCCACCCCTCAAAAAAAACTTGATGCCAGCAGAGTACCTAGGAGATACTTCCAAAATACTGAGAGACTCAGCAGATAGCAGCAGCTTTCAAGTCCAGGAAACCACAACTAGCAGGGAACAACAAAATGCTGTCTACCTTCTACCAATGATTGCAGGAGGTTTGTAGTTGCCCAGGAAGGCAAGCTTAGGAGCATCATTTTTGGATGCCCATCTGCAAGAGAATGAGGTGGACTGTACCATTTCAGCCTGTATGTGAAGGAGACCCTTTTGGAATATTTCCTATCTTTTAAAAGCAAAAACATGAAAACACCTCCCACTTAATGGAAAAGTAGCCCAACAGGCAGAAAGATTCCACCATACCCTCCAACATTTCTCCAACGAAAATAAGGATAATTTTATTATTATACCCCACACATATTACTGGGTTGCCCCAACCACTCTGGGTAGCTACCAACATATATAAAAACATAACAGAATATTAAACATTAAAAAACTTCCCTATAAGAATTGCCTTCAGATAGCTCGATGGCTCTCCAATATTTCTCCAGTGAAAATATGGACATCCTAAGGAAAAGTGGGACATCCCAGGATCAAATCAGAAATCGGTCCGGCTTCTCTAAATGAGGGGCATTCCTGGAAAATAGGGACACTTGCGAGGGTCTGCTCCACCCCAGCTACCTTTTTTTTACATGGAGGGAGATGGGGGGGGGAGAGAAAATTAACTTGAAAAATTGACACCTGCAGTCTGATTTCGTACAGTTCACTTCACTCTACACATGCAGGACAACGAGGTGGTAGATTAGGTCAAGGGGTGAGCAGAAGGGAGATTGGGATCTACTGGTAGATCCTGGCCTCCTTCAGGAGGAAAGGCAGGATATAAATTCAAATAATGATAATCATCAACACCAGCTGACTGTAGTAAATCAGCAAAGGCTTCCAAGACCCAATGGAGAATAGTTATAGCTCAGTGGGAGAACATATGCTTTGCATGCAAAGGTCCCAGATTCAGTCCCCAATGACATCTCCAGGTACTGCCGGGAGAAACTCTGGTCAGAAATCCTGGAGAGCAGCTGCTATGCAGTGTAGACAATACTCAGCTAAATGGACCAATGCCCTGACTCTGTGCAAGGGGAGCTACATTTCACAACAGCAAAAACAACTTTTCCCATGTAAATCAGGCTGCTGAAGTGAAGGAAACCAACCAGGAACAGATTTTCAGTGTGAAAGGACTGTGAGCTCAGTTCAGCTCTGGTACTGAAAACAAAATCCTAGGCTTGAAGTACGCTCAGAAGCACCAAGGTATTTAATTCTGCGTTTTTTGCATGTGGCTCAGGTTGGTAGACATTGAGGGCCTAATTAAAAAAAAAATAGGTTCAACAAGCCTGAAGTCTGTTTATCCCTTGTGTCTCAAGTGGGCTGCTCAGATTTCGTAATCCAGATCCTCCATTATTGGAGGAGCACCTTTATTCCTCCCTTACTGTAGAAACTTAGTACACCTGCACAAATAATGAGGGCTTCTTTTGCTTGTCTCTTAGAACAGTCTTTTTCTTCCTTCTACAAAAGAGGGGAATGGACTCAATCCAGGATTTGGGAGCAAAAATTTTAAACTTGGACATGTTAGTTTACAAAGGAGGTGTCAAAACCAGAGGACCTACCCAACAAACACCAGGTTGCTACATATTGTGCAAAGCACAGCCACTTTTGGTTACCCCTTTAGATGTAGGAAGGTTCCACAAACCCACCCCAGATAGTCTCTTCCCTTAACACAACTACCAGCTCATTTAACAACTGGAGTAGAAAGGAATTTACCATCCCAGTCCAGTTCCGCTACACCTCTCATGGCATCCGCTACACCTCTCATCTCCAAGACATCTTAATACTTCCTGCTGATTATGAAAACCCACATCATTTCCCAAAGGGTCTTCCATCACATGCAGGAGGCTCAAGCATAGTTACACCAGTCCAAAGACCACAATAGCACTGGCAAGAAACTGTGATCCTGCACTTGCTGCTGCTAAAGACGCAGTAAGATTGAGGGAAGGTGGTGCAATTCACTCCTAGAGCAGAGAAGGCTAGGCCTAGTGAATAGCAATGGCAACTTACTAACTGGGGTCATCTCCAGCCTGGATGCATCCTTGCCATGGGGACATAGGGGTCAACTGGACGAGCTAGTTAAGTGCTTGAAACTGTGGATAAAAAATATTGGTGGATAAAAAATATTGAACTGCTAGTGTGCTATTCCTTAGGTCTAGGCTCTAGAACAGTGTTTCCCAACCTTGTGCCTCCAGCTGTTTTTGAACTACAACTCCCATCATCCCTGACAAGCAAGACCAGTGGCAAGGGATGATGGGACTTGTAGTCCAAAAACAGCTGGAGGCACAAGGTTGGGAAACACTGCTCTAGAACACTGCAGGGCAACACTGCAAAGTCAAAAATGAAAGCAAGGTTTAGGAGACAATGGAGAGATCTAGGAAATGGTTGCTAGCCAGTATGGCTGTGTTCTACCTCTACTGCCTGAGGCAGTATGCCTCTGAATGCCAGTTTCTGGGAATCACAATCAGGCTTCCCAGGGCATCTGGTTGGCCACTATGATAGCAAGATGCTAGTATAGATGGGTCATTTGTCTGATCTAGCAGGCTATCTCTGTGTTCTTAGAAAAGCAGACTCTTGACAACTGCCATCACCCACTCTAAAATTAAATTCTGTCACTCACCTACCCCCCACAATGTAGCACCTTGATTCATCATCTCTCATCATCTTGACTTGAATCACCAGCAACTTCTTTTAGTGTTGAGATGGCCTCTCAAGTTAAGCATTTTGTCTGCAGGACACCAGCCACTTGCCATACACAAACACACAGCAAAACCACACAAACAGTTGCAATGGAGCTAGCAAAGTTTACGCACTGCCCCAAGGTGTTGGCATGAGGACACCAGCATGACGTTCTCAGATTTCCATAGCTAAATATAGTCTGTAGCCAGCTCGCAAGATTGGGAACCCAGGAAGAAGCCTTATCCAGGTGAGTATATTTGTCCATTGAGTACCCAGTACTGAAAGGAAGGGGAGGATAGTTCAGAGATAGAGCTTTGTAAGAAGGTTCTTGGTTCGACTCCCCAGTATCACCGGGTAGGGCTCTGGGGCAGAATCCTGGAAAGCCTCTACCAGTCAAAGGTGCAGGACCTCAGGCCTGAGATTTAAACTTCTATCCAGCCTTCAAGTGTCTCCTTAGGTCACACCGCTCACCAGCACAGCTCCACACTTTCCTCAAATGCTTCTGCCTGGCTGGAATGCTTCCTTGCATTGTGATGATGCCGCTAGCTCGCTAGATGACCTACAGCAGGCTGTGCAGGTGTAAAACCCTGAGTGTGCGGCTTGAACACAGCTGGATGAGTGAGAGGCAAGAGCCTAATCCATTACTCCATCCACTTTGTCTCTGTCAACACCCACTACTGGCATACAGCTCTCCTGCCTCAAAAGGGAATGAAGCCCTTGAGCTAGACTAGGGCAAAGAGGAAAAGATGCCTTGGCCTTTGTTTTTCTGTTCCTTTTCTAAAATCTAAACCATGTTCACACAGAGCTTGAAAATTATTCTTCCCTATATGTCTGTTCTGGAGCACAAAGTAAGGGAAGACTGCAACAGTTTTAGGGTGGACATACTGCTTTGTTTGCATGTATTGCAGTTCCCTGCTAAAATCCTGTTAAGTCTTCATACCAGAAATGTTCTGGGTGGGGGTTTCTTGGTCCTACTTTCATTGCACTATTGCACAAAAGTGCCCCGCCAGATTGCAATGATGCAGTAACATTGGGGAAGCATCACAGGACAACTAATAAAACAGAATGACGCATGGACATTCCAGAACAAACACACCACTAATGCACTATTACTGCAAAAATGCCGGACTGGACAATTTGGACTTTGGCCTGCTCCAATCAGAGAAGAAAGTGTGCATACTTGACTTTCACAGAGATTAGTTACACCTGGACAGGTTAGAAATTCTGAATGTGCTGGATCACTTTTATGTTGGCTTTTAAATTGTAAGCCTCTCTAAGCAAGTCCTTTGTGGGAGAGGGAAAGCAGGACGACAAACATTTTAAATAAATAATAATTTAATGCACATCGGTGAACCACACACACACACAAGAAAATCAAACTATCATAAACCTTGAAGCTGCTCCTTAAGAAATGGGTTGCATTTCCCCTCCACAGCGAAGAGATGGAACTGACCAACTTTAGAATGAGGGCCCTTAAAAATAATGTGTTTCAGAAGCTCTGTTTCTCTGGCTGAACAGGAAGCATGCAAGAGGGTGGGGGCACGTTCTATGTCAAGGCTGCCTTTCCAGACCCTAAAAAGAAAAAAGGGCGGCCTAATGTAGAACCCCAACATGCACCAGTATAAATAATTCTGCCCATCTCACGTTCCATATGCATGACTCGGTGGGGTGATGATTTTTCTACTGACGGCAGCGGCAGCGAGTGACAGATGCGCAGAGACAAGTGGAGAGAGAGGCACCCAGCGCTCTTCCCCGTTACACTCCACTAGAGAAATGATAGCCGGATACGGGCGGGAGCATCTGGCGGCTGCGCAAGGCGTGCGGAACCAGACTGCCTGTTAGTGTGCGGGAAGGGAAGATTAGAGATTCTCAGGGACAAACGAAGCAGGTGTTTGCACACAGCCTGTTCAGAATAATTACTCGGAGCCTGCTCTGGAGTGCTCCGGGAGGGATCCAGGATTTGGCACTGGGGGGTGGGGATAACATAGAGAGAGGGAAAGCAAGAGGAACAGAGAGCTGAGTTTTCCTGCTCATTCTCTCGTGACACAGCGAGGTCAGCTGCCCAAAGAATTGTCCCCACCCCACTCCAATGACAATTTCTTCATTCCAAGCAGAAACCAGGTGCAGGACTGGTTTGCTGCTTTCGGGTACACACGTAAGGCAAACTCTGGGAAAGGGGTCATAGATCAGTGATAGAGCATCTGCATGCAGAAGGCGCCAGGTTCTATCCCTGCCATTTCCAGGTAGGGCTTGAAAAGACTTCTTGCTTAAAACCCTGGGGATCTGCAGCCAGCCAGTGGAAATAATACTGGGGTACATGGACCAAATGTTCCTCTGTACAAGGCAGCTTCTTACGTTTCTTAAGAGCCATGAGATTGTCCCACTCCCCCACCCCGCCCAAGATGCAATGCTCATGACCAGAAAGTGGGGGGGGGGGGGGAGAGTCAATATCAACTTCCACAGGGTGCCTGGAAAAGTCATGCTGCCCCCTGCAAATATGAAGTAATTATTTAGTCTTATTTGGTTTGATGCCCCAAACTCAAGAGGATAAAACCCACAGTTTTAGAAATCTGAACAAAATACTTCTTCCAGCCCCACAGAGCACTCGGCTCTGCAAAGGAAGGTGGAGGGGTGACAGCCTCCTCTGCTGCCACCCCTCCACTAATTTGGTTATTGCAATGGACTGTTTTCATACCATTGCAGAAAACAAACCATTCCATTCAGTGCCTCTCTGCTCACCTTTCTTTCTCCCACCTTTTCATTTATTTATTTTTAACCTGCAGGGAGAAAACTGTGTGGTGCACCAAATAATTCATGGTCTGGTTCTGAGTGGCTCTGAGGCTTTCTTGGGAATGCAGATTTTACTTTTGTTCAGAGAAGTTTCTAGCTCTCATGGCTGCATAGAAAGATTAGGGTGGGGGAAGCATGACAGAGGGAGAACTTCCCCCCACACCAAGCACACATACAAACTAAGGAAGTGGGGTGCCCTGAATTATGGTCAATGGTGCAGTGGGCAACACTGGCCTCTGTCCCTATTTCCTTCCCTCCCTCCTCTGATGCCCTCTTGCATCTCTGCCTCCCAAAGGCTTGCACAGCTGTTTGTTGCAGCAGCCTGGGCCACAAGCTCCCCAGGCAAATGGTGCCTCTGTGGCCGGCCAGGGGGTGCTTCCCAGGCCCCTGTAGGGCAGTGTGAGGAGGCACCTTTCTTTCCCTGAGGGGAGGCACCTCAGAGACCAGGGCTGCCTAGAGGACTCCCAAGGAGAGGGGAGAGGAGAGGAGGCTGAGGGAACACTCCACAAGGGAGGGTGTTTGAAAAAGGGTGAGAGGCTGCCAGCTCTGCAGGCAAGGGGTGATATAACTGGGCTCCTGAGCTCCACAGGGGTGCCACAGAAAGAGTGTAATTGGTCAATTATTATTATTATTATTACAGTTACAGATAGGTAGCCGTGTTGGTCTGCCATAGTCAAAACAAAACAAATTCCTTCCAGTAGCACCTTAAAGACCAACTAAGTCAGTTCTTGGTATGAGCTTTCGTGTGCATGCACACTTCTTCAGATGTGTATCTGAAGAAGTGTGCATGCACACGAAAGCTCATACCAAGAACTGACTTAGTTGGTCTTTAAGGTGCTACTGGAAGGAATTTGTTTTGTTTTTATTATTATTATTATTATTATTATTATTATTATTAATAATACCCCACGCATCTGGCTGGGTTTCCCCAGCCACTGGTCGAGGGAGCCGTGGACTCAAAAAGGTTGAAAACATCTGCACTAAGGATTCAAAAACAAAGCAGTAAGCATAACATCTACTAGCTGAAAGCTGCACATCTGGATGGCAGAATTATGCATGAGCAACATTCACCTGCTTTGTCAAATTAAAGCCACCTGGAGACATGCTTTGACTCTTGCCCTTTGGCCACTTGCCTCTTCACATGAAAATTGAAGTGCGGGTTTTTTTTGCAATTACGCAATTAAACAGATGCAGACCTAAATATCCTTTTTCCACAGAGCATGATCTCACCTCCAATGCAGTTTTAGCACTGACCTGATATTTCCCCAGGACCCACACAAATGGCACAGCTCTGCCTGTAATGTCCCATGTGCTTCCCAACAAGAACTGGCTCCCTTGCAGGGACAACCATCTTCTGAAACACCACGAAAATGGGAGCTGCTGTCTCACCCTGGACAGCACCTGCCAGCTAACACCCACTGGCCCAGGCACTGGTGGCCAGATGCCAATGGGTGTGTCTGTGCAGGTTTCTTCTTCCTTTGCTTTGTTTTTTTTTTAAAGCATCCACACAGGGCCAATATTTGCACTGGATTTGCAAGTCCTGATAAGACCAACGATAGCTGCTTACTGGGAAGGGCAAAGCGCGTCCAGCTAGGTGAATGATTAGCACACATGCAAATCCTTTCTAAGTGAAACACCAGCAAAAGGCCATGATTTCAGAGAGATAAACAAGCCCCTTTCTCTCTTCCCAGCAGCCTTTCCTGGTGTAAAAATAAGCACCCCTTATTTATTTAGCTCCTTTGAGAATCCCCCCCCCCCGCCCGGCTCCCAAACATAGTCTTTTACTGTCAAGCAACAGTAGAAGCCTTTATATACTGAGGAAAAACACAAGCCTGACAGCTACCCAGGCACGATCATCTTTTATTCATGCCCATCATATAAACTGTATTACCTCGGAAACAAAAGCATTTAACCCGTCACTGCCTGGGGCTGTTGAGGCCACAGCAGGAAGGAAATGATGGGAGGGGGAGGCCAAAAGGCTAGCGTACCACCGGGCATCAGCTGTTAATGTCAGGCTGAACATTTCAGGCTCTACGCAGGGCTCTAAATGGAACACAGGCTGCTGTGTATGTTCAGACTTCAGGTTTTGCACCCATGGCCTGATCGCCAACACTTGGGGGCAATGTTTTTTGAAACTGTTGCATTCATTTTTAAAATTAATTTTGTGTGTGTGCGTGCGTGCATGCGCACACTTTTAAAAGAGATAGAGAGAGAGAGAGATTAAAAAATGATTTGTTTGCAGTCTCCTGGAGCAAGAGGATTAAAAGCCCAGCTAGCAAACAAAAAAGCCCAAGAAAAATGTATGTGGTTATCCTGCCTTTAAGAGAACCACTGTGCTGTGCATATACAGCTGGTACGCACAACTAATGTGCAGGCTGGCCAAACCTGTATATTCACTGCCTTTCCCAAACCCAGAAGCCAATAACTCATGGAAGAGTGTGATGACCTAACATTCCTTTTGCAAATCCCGCAGAGATTCTTAGGCTGTTGAAAGGCGGCAGTAGAACCCTGCCTCACTTCCATGAGTAGAAGGAAAGCAAGGAGCTTTTGTGTGAACACACCCCCAAAAGAGGGTCAGCATATACTCAAGTCATCTTATCCTGTCTTCTAGGCTTGCGCTTGATAGGATGTGCACTGTGCACCCTCTGCTCTCTCTCTGGCCACCAATGCACACACAGAGGAAGGCAGCTGCTCCCCCATTATTCTCTGGTGCTCCGAGCCATCAGCCATGGAGCTTGAGTCAAATAAAACTGATAGTAATGGCTGCATCAGAGGCCTCATTATAGAATGTTATCCTAGGGAGACAGTGTGGCGGCTGCGGCTGCAGAGAAGCAGGTGTGCTCCCAGGCCTTCAGCTCATTTTGTGTTTCATTTCTTCCTCTCTCCCCACTCGTCCTACCCCCGCCCACCCACCCCTACTGTAATCTCCGAGAAGCCATCATCATCACACTTTCAACTGCATACTAAGTGCAAACTCAATGCCCTCCAAGAAAGACGGCGCCACCAGCAAGGGAATATCAATGATGCCTGGAGACGCACAGATAAGTATCTGAGCCGACTCACCTGGCTGTTCTTGGTTGGCTATTGGTGGGTAGCTGAGGGGAGAGAACAGGAGCATTGAATGCCTGGCAAGTGGGCATCTTATTGCTCCATCGTGAGGTCCAGACTGTGGTACACCTCTCAATACAGATGTGACAAGACACAATCTGGATGCAAAATGCAGCTAGTCAAATGATGATCGGTTCAGGCAATCTAACTACACAGAAGATTTCAAAAGCATCTTTTTGAAGGTGAGGCTACCAAGAGCTACTACTGATCTCCCTCCACTGTAGCTGACAGTAATGCTTCTGAATACCAGTAGTTGGGAATCACAAGTGGGGAGGGGGCTGCTGTGCTCAGGTCTTTCTTGCATACTTCCCATTACAGCATCTGGTTTGCCACTGACAGAATAGAAATATGGACTAGATGGGCCATTGACCTGACACAGCAGGCTCACCTTATGTTCTTATGCGGTAACAACTTCCTTATTCCAGCTCCTTGACCTACCTTGCATCTTTGCTGACAACCTTACTACCCTGTGTGCACAGAATCTCAGACTACTACTGGACTTTACCTGTTTTGTTTGACCTGACCATATTCTCTGGATCACCCTGTAAGTGAACTCTGACTCCTGGCATCCTTATACCCTGAAGCAGGACAGAAAAGGGAGAAATCCCAGATACAGCCAAGAGAAAAGCACAATTCAAACGAAGAAATGGACAAGATGCTGGGTGGGAATAGGCTCTTTCCTCTTGCTTTCCCCTTCCTGCATCTGTAGCTGCCTAACAAGGAAAGATGGAGGCTGGAAATGGATCAGCCGAAGCTACTTCAAGCAGCAGATGCAGGAGAGAAGGAGAGCAGCAGCTTGCCCCACGGCCAAGGGAGAGGGAGAGCCCACCTCACCATTCCATCAAGTTAAGACTGCTGTACAACCAGAGAGATTCCTCCTCAACCACTTAGGAATGGAGGTCAAACTTCACCTGACAATCCATGGCAGGAATAAATCATTTGAGTTTTGTTTTAATCCAAAGCAGCTATAGGAAACTGCAATCTGGAGCGTACATCTATGGTGGAGAAGAGGGGGAGAGGGGGACACTTAAGCAAAAACAGCCTGCAAGAAACAGCTTCCAGTAGTTGCTTAGGGGGACACGGGGACACACACACACACACACACACACTGAAGGGAAAGATTCATGAAATTTGAGTATTACGAAGTTTTGTTGCAGTTCACACCTATCATCTCAACTTTTTATCTTCCCTGTCCTCCCAGCCTCGCAAAATGTGCATTCCATGAACAAAAAGTTGCTGGTTAAATTGAAAATTATTTGCTTATGTATTGCATAACGCTGGTTGAGTTAAGTTTTCCTGATTAGTAGAATATGGGGAGGAATAGTACAAAATGCTATCTATTGAAGTGAATGTCAGTGTCCTCATCTCAAAATTGGGTGTGCGTGTTGCAGTGAAGAATTCTAAGGGTTGGCAAATATGCCGATGCACCCTGATCCAGAGGCCTGTAAGTGATCAGCTGCATATGGCATGTGACCTATAACTCAATGGGGAGGAATGGGGCAGCTTTCCCAAGCAATAAAGCTCCAAGTACTCACAGGAGTTCTTGCAATTGAGGTGCAGAACTATCCTGGCAGACTACCTGGACACCCAGCAGGCTGAGTGTGTTAGCTGAAAGCTTCAAGGATGGAAGGAAACTCCTGTTTGCCAGTAATTACTTCACTGCCATAATAAAGGGTCAATCTTAAATTAATACTGGTACAGTGAGAGGTTTTGGAGGTGGGGGTGCAGAAGGGGGGGAAATCACCTTGAGAAATTCAGTAGTCGGCTCCCCATCCCAATGACTTTTAAAAAGACAGGCTCCTTTCCCATCAGGAAGCAAAGCTAGTGGGTTACAAGAGCGGTTCATATTTAATAATGCAATTTATATTCCACTCTCCACATAAACTATTGTAAAGGCACACTAATGTAAAAATACATCTGGCTTGTCAATAGTTTATCTTCTGGATCTGCATCTAAATCCCTGGGCATTCTTGACTTATGGCTGTTCCGATGTCTAATGAATAAAAAGGTGCAAATTATAGGCCCGGCTTTAATGTTCATCATAAAATTAGATGATAGTTGCAAAAGCTGCATTCTCCAGCCCACAGTGCAACAACAGTCGGTCATAAATAAAGAGTATTTAATGTATCCCAGCACTGGGCAAAGCCAGGAAACAGTATGTTATTGCCCAGCCTTCAATGGATCCGCCACCAGCTCAATGAAGTGATAACTGATCCATCATGTGGATTTATGTCAACTGTCTGATCACAAAGTCATGGCCTCAACACTGTAAATAGCCCACAATGCTTCCAGCCTGGCCCGCATGCCAGTAAAGCTGTCAAACGCCAAGCTCAGAGAAAGCACCTTAAGGAAGCCGCAAGCCAAGCCAACCAGCAGGGCTCTGCTCTCTCTGGCTCCTCGGCTTCTCTAGTGTGTCTGCACAGCTGGAGACGTAGCATGGTGAAAGCAAGGCTCTTGTTGAAGCTGTGCTGAGGACTGCAGGGTGTCATTGGAAAAAGAAACATTCTTCCTAACCTGTGGCTTTTCCTTCACAGCATTTTTATCCAGCTGAAAAGACACTGATAAGACAGCCCCTGCCCTAAGGCTTACAATCTGAAAGATACAACATATAAGGAAAGGGGATTGGGAGAAAGGAGGGGGGGAAACCTCAGTCACCTGTTGTTTTTTAAAGGAAGTTGTCCTCATGAGCAACTGAGATGGGATGATTTGAAAAGGAGCAGCCAAAAGTTGCTGGTCTCTCAGCAGTGCTGACAGAGAGGTTCTGCAGTCCCACCTCTCTCCCTCTCCTGTAGCATGGCAGAGTTGATATGCACAAATGACAGCCGAGCAGGAGTCTGATGGAGCAAAGCTGATGGAAAGGGCTTGCCATAGTCTGGTGGAATAGATGCTGCCAGGTGACAGTTGAGGAAGGAGCCTGATGAAGTGGGTATCTCAGCAGACCACAGGCTTTTCAAGACCATTAGTCTGAAGATGGCATGCACTAATAGATGCTGAAATGTCAAAAGGCATCTGGCTCTCCATGAGTTTTTACAAAAGAAGCATGACTGAACGAGAAATGAACTAGGAGATTATACAACTTGCTTTAACAAAGAAATAGTACCACAATGGAGTAGTGAAGATGCAACCACTTGAAACTATTCCACAGAAAACTAATGATGAGTTTTCCCACGAGGTGTTACCAGTTTCATCACACCACAGTGTTGTCATTTCTTTATAAAAATTGATCATCAACTGATTAAAGTCTGTACTTCTACATTACAGTGCAGGCCCCATGCTTTTTTAAATAAAATTCATATGCAAACTTCAACATTAGCTTCTGAACCCTTATTATTTTTATTATCATCCTCGGATACCAAACTGAGAGTTTCATCCTTATTTGTACAGTTAAAAAAGATTCAAGTTTATCATGTCCACATTTCTGCTCCTATCCAAGCCTGGCCATCTCTTTTACCCAGCATGCCTTGAGAGAAAAGCCACAGGCTAACCACAGGGGCCATGTAGAATGATTCAGTCTTCCATTAGCCCTTACCACTCAGGGTTATTTAAACACCATTACGGGGCTTCAAGGAAGCAGAGGAGGAACCACAAATTAAAAGCAGCCCCCGGGAATGCCCCAAAATAGACCCCTCAAAGAGAAACCACCTAGATGGATACATGACATGGATTTTAGCGGGGAAGGGTGTGGAAGGGAAACCCAAGCCTTAGTCAGGCGTGCATTAGAAAAGACGCCAGCCAGGCCCTGACTGTCTACCCAGCACAGAGCAAAAACACAATAGTTAAAACTCTCCTGTGTGAATCACACAGAAGTGAAGTATTTTACATCTGAAGTTACTGGGGGAGGAGTGTTAGAACACTCAGGCGTCTTAATTGGAAACTAGAAATATTTCTAAACCAGGCAAGAGCTTTTTCAGAATGCCCACTAACCAATCCAAAAGCAGATTTAGATATTTAATTGCAAAAGCAGCAAAAATAAATAGCAAAACAGCAGAAAGCCTATTTAACATAACCCATGTGTAACTTGATTTCCTTAAAGAAAATACATACCTTAAAAAGCATGCAAATATGAAGGGTGTCCACAATCATTAAGTGGAAATTAAATCACAAATTCAAAACTTCTACAGAAACAGCCATTCCACCTGCTTGCAGCAAAGGGAAAGTGGAAAGAAGGCCTGTTTGATGGGCTCTGTTGATGGACCATTTGGCTCCTCTCCTCCTTAACTGTTTCCACGCAAACTGTTCCTTATTAGAATGACTATGCACCTTTAAAAACTAGTGCCTGGGGTTGCCCACTTTCCTTCTAACTTCCCTTTCCCTTTTTCCTCTTGTGTCATGTCTATTAGATTAGAAGCCTACCTAATCCACCAGAATGCAGAGTCAGACAGATCTCAATGGTGAAGACATCCTACAGTTTTGGTGCCCCCACCTTTTCTACCTACCTACCTTACCACTTAGAGAAGGGTAGGGAACCTTTGGCCCTCCATATGTCATTAGACTGCAACTCCCATCATTCCTAAGCATTGGCCATGCTGGCTGCTGGGACTGCTGAGAATTGGGAGTCCAACAACATCGAGGAGGGGGACACCCCTGCTCCATGAAGTTAAGGTCCCATGAAGCCAATCTCAAAGTGTGAGCAAGTTCAGAGGGGAGAAGGTGGTGCTTAAGGTATCCTGACACTAGGACATGAAGGGGTTTAAAAAGTTATGCTCCACAGTTCAAACTGAGCTAAAAAACATCAGATATGAAAGAAAGAGTCAAAGAAAAAGCTGCTACCTGCTAAGATTCAGGCTGCATACACACCTTACATGTAAAGCATATGACTTCCTCCAAATACTCCTGGGAACTATAGTTTGTTAAGGGTGTCAGGTACTGTAGCTTTGTGAGGGGTGAAATTATGGTTCCCAGAATCCTTCAGGGTGTGTGATGGAAGTGTGCTTTAAATGTATGGTGCCTATAAAACCACAAACTGGTTGTGTCTCCTACTGACTTTGCCTTGTCCAGCCTTCAAATGTGCAGGAACCAAAGTCTGAGAGCATCCCTTTTAAAAAGGAAGCACTTCTCTAAACCACCACCCTTTCGTACACCCCTCTCCTCCCCTGCCCCATTAAAGCAACACCAGGGCCCCTTAGTAACAGCCACAGTAAATCCCACACACAGGCTCAGGCCCGTCCCTATAAATAATGGAGAATGTTTTTATTTACAGACAGGTTGTAAAAGTATCGGGGAGAGAATAATGTGAAATCAGGGGAGAGTGAATAATTCATAAGACCTCAGCTCCACTCCCTTCCCCTTGGCCCTGTCTTTTCAACAACACACAACCTTACGTCCCATCATCTCATAAAAGCAAGCAAGCAACTCGGCACTAATCCTCAATAAAGTGGAGCTTATTACTTGTAAAAAGGAAGGGGGGGGTGTTCCAACAAGGGTCAGCTCAAACATCCACTGAAAAAACCATGAGGGCACCAGACGCATGTTATCCTCTTGTGCTTTTTTAACTGTCTCAAGTTGAGGCAAGTTTGGAAATCAACACAAAAAGTTCCACAGAAAATCTCATAGCAGGAAAATGAGTTAGGAGAAACATGTAGTGCATACAGAAATCCAGCCATGAATGTTACCAGCAAGTTCACCTTCAACACAGTCAAGTTCAGAAATCTCAATGGGTAACAAAACCAAAACTTCTCCCACCAAGTGCAAGGCAGCTGATGCAGACTTCTAAAAAGAGAAACTCTCCTAACAGGGTCAAAGAAACTTAGTGCATTCCATATGTCTTGGACTCCCATCAAGCCCATCTGGAGGGCACCAGGTGTATGTGGGGGGGGGGGAGAGGCTGGCTTAGCAGTATTCTCACCTTGCAAGGTACCATTGCATGGCAGCTAAGCTCTCCCAAGCCCCATTTGGGTTTCAGTCTGCCAGTCTGTTTGGCAGCTATATTAATAATATATGTGAAATAAATAAATAAATAAACTATAAATAAACTGTACACAGATAAGAACATTGGCAGGATTATTGTAACAACCTGTAGCTTTATAAGAGTATATGTAGATGAATGTAGATGTAGGTGAAAGTAGATGAATAAATGAGAAAATTAACTTAATTATGCAGAAAATATAAATTTAAGGAACCGCAGAAAGAGGGGGAAGGAAGTCGAGTTTTGAAATGTTAAAACGATTGTAAGATTATTGAAATGTATAAAACTGAAAATCATAAATATATTAAGGTGGTTTTTTTTAAGCAACTCATCTTCAGACTTGGATGCTCCGGCTGCAATTAGAGGCATGTCCAGATGGCAGCTAATCACACTGCCAGTTGTGTGATTTAGTGCTAAACCAAATGCGCAGGGAACAGAGTGTGTGAGAATAAAGTAATGCACAGAACTCCACCGCAGGGGTGTTGTTGGTACCCAAAAACAGGACAAGGCTTACTAGGGACATTTCCAGGAGGGACATTTCCAGGATTGCAGCTCTGCTGTCCGTTTCATCTTCCTTCACTAGCCCCACCTTCACAAAAAAATTAAACTTTGGGGGTGGTGCACTTTTCTTTTTTAAGGGGAAGAGCCAAATGTAATCTTAGCAGCATTGGGAGGGTTAGTGACAGGGGATGGGTTACAACCTTACACTCAGAGGATCTTTCTCCAACCTGATGCCCTACAGATGTTGCTGGACTGCAGCTCCCATCAACCCTGACCATGGTGGCTGGGGTGGCTGGGAGTCCAGCAACACCTGAAGGGCTCTAAGTTTCCCCAAAGGAATGCCTTTGGGGGAACAGAGACATTCATCTATCTCTTGCATGCTTCCTAGATCAGGGATGGGTGCCCTTGGGCCCTCAGGTGTTGCTGGAGTACAACTAAATTCCCTGACCACTGGCCTGGTTGGGTGCATCTGGGACAGACTGGCACCAGGGCTGGGGAAGCCTGCCGCAGGGCATTCTATATACAGTGGTGCCTCGCAAGACGAAAAGAATCCGTTCCGCGATTCTCTTCGTCTTGCGGTTTTTTCGTCTTGCAAAGCAAGCCCATTGACAGCTTAGCGGATTAGCGCTATTAGCGGTCTAGCGGCTTTTAGCGATCAGCTGTTAAGCGGCTTAGCGGCTTAGGAAAGGGGGGAGGCAAAAAAAACTGCAGGAACTCACAAGATTTTTTCGTCTTGCGAAGCAACCCCATAGAGAAATTCGTTTAGCGAAGCGCCTCCAAAACGGAAAACCCTTTCGTCTAGCGGGTTTTCCGTCTTGCGAGGCGTTCGTCTTGCGGGGCACCACTGTAGTCCCATCTCTTTCTCATCTGCTTATCCCTGACCTCAATTTGTTCCTCTAGTCCAGGCCAAAGCCTCAGGCAGAGAGAGAGGAGGAGAGATCATTCCTACTACCTTCTCCACTGATGATGCCTATGATTTAACCTGAGATCTCTCTTGAACACCTGGATCTCAGAAGCCCAACACAGCATGCCAAAAAGGACATATGTTTAACCGAGGTGAGGCAGGGAGAGACCTCAATTCAGATCTATAAATTTAGGTTACCAATACTCAGTGCAAGAATGAATGTGATGCATGAATAAAAGGTGACAGGTTAAACCCCCTGGATTTCTGAGGGCAGAGGATGGGAAGATCTTGAAGAGTCACCGTCAGTCATAACAGACCAACTAGCTTAAAATGGGCCACTGATCTGACCATGAAAATAATGCAGCTCCTTAAGACTAGAATAGGATTTTAGATTTTATGGCCCCCGCCCTGCCTTTACCTCTTTAGAGAAAACAAAAATGAAGTGGAGGGCAAAAGCCTCTTTTTCCATGCTGGGTAATGCTATAAAAGCCAGCAGGCAAGCTGGCCATCTGCAGCCAGGAGCTCATCACGTGGCCACCGCAGTTGCTCCAGGCTGCAATTTGCTTTGCTGCGCTTTAAAGGCCTTCCAGATGTGTCAGCCATTCCCCCCACTGGCAGCTTCAGCATCAGCATTTAAGGAGCGACAGGAGCCTGCCTCAATTTGTTCAGACTTCTCCAGGGGATGACAAATGGGGGAAGAGAGAAAAGGAAGAACCACTTCAAGGTGCAGAGATCCTGCCCCGCCCCCGCCAAAAAAACCCCCACAACATCAACTACCCGACACACATGCTGTTGAAACATAGGGAACTGCTTCTGCTCTCTGTATTTGCAGAATATTACACACCACAGGGAAGGGATAAAAGGGCTGTCTTAGTCCAGCCTGGTCCTTTTATTAGGAAGCAGGGCAGGGCAGGGCTCAAGACAGCCAAACCAGAATGCAGCCCGGGGGAGAGGAGCCACTGACTACTCAAGGGGCTTCCAGATGGGTGTTTAATTGTGGAATCAGTGCTTCTTGTGCATTTATGTTTTCCACAGTGTCCACACGACATTGTTGTCATAAAAATCCCTGCCTGTAGTCCCCCCCCCCCACCCCTCATTTAAGCCGGATTTACCATTGATGGCACCTGGAGTTTAAACACATCAGCAGAAGTTGAACTAAGCACCAAATTCCTGCTGGATGAGCACACTTTACCTTTGGATGTAATCACACTGAGATTCACGAGTTCAGGAAAATAAGAAAGCTAAGCTTATTAGATACATTCATACTTGATACTAAAGTTCCTAGCTCTAACTAACTAAAGGTGGAGCCACAAAGTCATACCTGCTCTTTATTCTCATCAGAAAACACATACAAAAATGTCTCTTCTCCCATGGTAAAGATGGGATGAGTAGGCAAGAAGCTCAGCACAGAAAAAGGGCAGTCTGGGAAGTGTGGCAATTCCTCTCTATCTCTCTCTGCTTCCTCCCTATGTAGACCCACCAGTCTTCAATACAAGTTGCATTCCAACACTTTCAACAACCATTTATGGGGAAATCCAGTAAGTTAAAAAAAGAAAGCTGTTGCCAATGTCCTGTTTGTGATATATGAACAACATATTGGCAACATTAAAATCCCATCTGGAAGCATCTCAGCATAAGCCAGGCTTCCCCAAACTATTACCTTCCAGATGGCTTGCTGAACTACGACTCCCATTATGTCCAACCTTTGGCTATGATGGCTAAGTCTGAAGGGAGCTACCAGGTTGGAGATGGTACAGATAATATTAGACCGACTTACCTCCACTTATCCCAAAACCCACACACAGAGCGGTTGGAGAAACCCAGCCAGATGGGTGGGGTATTTATTTTATTTTATTATTTATATTATATTATATTATATTATATTATATTATATTATATTAATAATTACACCGCCCTCCCTTATTCTCACTGTGTCCTGCCTGGGGAGGACTCCAGGGCCTGGACACACCATGATCCCAATGAGTTCACCAGGCTAAGTCCTAGGCCCCTGTAGCTCCCAGCAAGTGGGGGCTAGCTGAGAGCAGGGCTGAGGATGGTGGGGTATCGCTCCACTTGACCTAATTATGAACCAGCCTCCACTACTCACTCCTTCCCACCAGTTGTTCACCTTTAAACTCAGCTCTGGGTGAACAGCAAGCAACAACCCCCACGACTGCCAGAATAGACTTGCATTCCAGCCAAACCTGTGAGTGTTCAGTCAGGGTGAGGGAGAGGAGAGGAGGAAGCAGAAGGGTTCTGTGAAAACCCACTCACCCTTAGAACAATAACACCTTGCCGGAGCCAGTTTTGATGTATGCTACAAAGCTGCGAGTACTTTCCACGTAATGTGATAAAAGCGAGTCCCCAGCTGCCACAATTATTTGATAATTCTCCCTTAACACCCATCAAATTAAAGCAATGTCCAAGGCCTGCCTGAAGTGCCACTGATAGGTATGAAACTTTAATGAGATTTAATGGTTCTGGCCTACTTTCCCAGAGTGCTTGGCCCGACATTTATGAACGTTTAATTTCCCAGGACTTGACCTCTTTTTTCTTTCTCCTCTTGGTCTCTGATCCTTTTCTGCCCACCCCTTTCTGCAACACTTCCCCCACCAGCCAGTTTTCCTTTCTTGCACTCTTCCCTCTCTCTTTCTCCACTTTCCCCTTTACACACATGCACACAGATGGTTCGTGTTAGCCATCGAAGCCAGCCCTGTGGCTTGTCAAAGATGATTGGGGAAGATCCTCTGCAGGCTCCCTCAGATACCCACCTCCTTGCTCTTAAAGAGAGACTAAGTGGTGATCATATCAAGGAACAAAAGGGGGGGGGGGTCGTCAGAAAGGGATCCAGTACAAGCCAGAGCAAGCCTACATTTATGAAGCAATTTAATTCATTTGTCATCTCAACATGACAAAAATAGAGGGAACATAGCAAGGGGGGGGGGCTTCCCAGCACATCCACCTACTCTCGGTGATCATTTCTGGCTTTGTATAACAAATTGGCCAGTTTCCTTGCAACACCTCCCATCCAAGGCTCCATATTGCCTCACACCCAACTCATGCATCAAGCATGCACATGTATGTTCCCCTTCACTTGTGCTCCCTCCCCACAGAATATTAGATGCACTGTGTATCAAATATGGAGGTGACACCTCCTCCTGCCCGGTCCCAGAAATGCCACCACAGCTGGCAAATTCAAAAGGTTAAATCATACACAAAAGAAACTTGGTGATTTGGAGTCATTTGCATCTCAAAGGCATCTCACTTAACTTACCTACAGCTAAGAATGCTGCTGCCCTCTAGTGGAGGCATAGTTGACTGGCCCCTCCTTGACTAATCATTTTCCTAGGACCAGAAAATTATTTGACAAATTAGGACTCTGTTGGATCGGGCCAAAGGCCCATCTAGTCGAACATCCTGTCCTCACAGTGGCCAACCATATGCCTCTGGGAAATCTCATCAGCAGGTCCCAAGTGCAAACCCCTAAC
This sequence comes from Podarcis erhardii, assembly GCF_964252035.2. Lineage (NCBI taxonomy): Eukaryota > Metazoa > Chordata > Lepidosauria > Squamata > Lacertidae > Podarcis > Podarcis erhardii. The sequence goes on from NC_138511.1 coordinate 41,759,696, forward strand.
TGGTATTCAAGGGTATAGTGCCTCTGACAGTGGAGGGAGAAAGTAGCATGCCATGACTAATAGCCAATGACAACCCTATCTGCCATGCATTTGTCTAATCTTCTTTTAAAGCTATCCAAGTTGGTGGCCATCACTGCCTCCTGGGGGAGTGAATATCCTAATTGTAATTATGCACTACCTGAATAAGTACTTTCTTTTGTCCATCCTGAATCTTCCAACATTCCATTTCAATGGATGTCCCCAACTTCTAGTATCATGAAAGAGGAAGAGAAAAGCTTCCTTTATCCACACCATGCATAATTTTACTTGCATTTTTTCTGAACTTGAAAGCCCCAAATGATGTAATATTTCATCTCAGGGGAGTTGCTCCAGCCTTTTGACCATTCTTAATCAAATGGACCTCCTGGGGCATTATTATTACATTTATATCCCATCTTTTATCCAAAGAGCTCATGGTGCTGTACATACTTCTTCCCTGCTCCATTTTACCCTCATCACTCTGGGAGGTAGTTCGAGTTGTGAAAGACAGTGGCTGTCCAAAGGCACCAAAAAAGAAGGTGCCACAGCCGCTGTTACCCAACCTATCCCCTGTGGGTAGAAAATATCTTCAAAAGCCGCAGGCCTCAGAAATATTTAAAAAAGGTGTCAAAAGCACAAAACCTCTGTATTCGACACAGAAAGCCTAGCTAGGTCAGAAAACACAGCTCAAACCACTCTCTGTCAGGTGTGCACCCACCATGAGGAAGCAGTAAGGGGAGGCACAGGAAGTGAAGAGACAGAAGCCTTGATCTCTGCAACTAGAGATACTTACTAACAACAACAAAAACCAACAACTTCGGGGGCTCCTACTCTTTCATCCTTCTGCAATCAGAGAGATGCCAATAAAAGGTAACATGAAAACAACTTTTATAAGCTACATAATACATAAAGTTACTACAGCCAACAGCAATATTGCGGGAATACAGATGCTGTGAGGCTCCAACTCCCAGCAGCTAGCATTCCCAATGGCCAGGGATAAAAACATAAAAAAGCCTGCTGCTTCAGGCCAATGGCCCATCTAGTCCAGCATCTTGTTCTCACAGTGGCTAACCAGCTGCCCCAATAGGAAACTTACAAGCAGGATTTGGGCACAAGAGCACTCTCCTTTCCTGGGATTTCTAGCAACTGGTATTCAAAAGCATTAAAGATGGGAGTTGTAGTCAAATGGCACCAGGAGAGCCCAGAGATGTGATAGCTCAGAGGAATTGGGGGTGGGGGGGACTCCAGGGGGGAAAAACCAGCCCCCATTTTTTCCAGATCTTCACATCTCTAAGAGCACTACATCTTCTCCATCCATTTCAAAGAGCACTCAGATGCGAGCTGCACACAGTGTCCAAGATACAGTGGTACCTCGGGTTACATACGCTTCAGGTTACTCCGCTAACCCAGAAATAGTGCTTCAGGTTAAGAACTCTGCTTCAGGATGAGAACAGAAATCGTGCTCCGGCGGCGCAGCGGTAGCAGGAGGCCCCATTAACTAAAGTGGTGCTTCAGGTTAAGAACAGTTTCAGTTTAAGAACAGACCTCCGAAACGAATTAAGTACTTAACCCGAGGTACCACTGTATACCGCCTTGCCTCCTTGCAAACATCACACCCAGCAGAGAATGCTGGGGAATCATTTCTTGGACTACACTACTGCTTCCTGGGCCCTTTGGCAACATCCAGTACACTCAGCCTCATTTAAACCACAGGTTATTATTCAGCTTCCAAAACCAGCTGAACCTGAATAATCCCATTATGAAGACAGGAAAACTGAGACCAAAAAAAGTGAGGAAGACTTTCTCCTTTAAGAGTCAGTAAAGAAAACTACAGGCACAGGATCTGAGACCCGCCAGCTTTCAAGCCTGCATGGTGAGATATTTTGCTTCTGAACTCTTTTTCCTCCCTGACCTGCTGCTTCGCTTCTCCAGCTTTTGGCAAGAAACAAGAAGCAAAAGGGACCTGAAATGCTGGGGAATGTTATCAGTTTCCCCTGGAGGATGAAGAATGTAGATGTGAGTCAGGGGAGGAATAAAGCAGGGGGAGGAAGGGAGAGGGTAGGGAAAAGGGAAAAAGGCAGCCTTAAAGTCAGCAAGAGCTCGCTTATCATTCTGGGTGCGTCGCACATCTTGAAAGCACAGACACAAGAATGTAATGTCATAACATTCGCAGTTCAATAACCCCTGCTTCACAAGACGGCTTGGACTGTCAGAGGAGTTGGGAGGTAAACATTTCAGCTCAGGGGCTGAGCAGGGAGAGGAGGGACAGATAAGCGGAGAGGGGGAGAAGAGAGCGAGAGAAAGAGACAGAAAGAGTGTGTGTGTGTTTGTGTGTGTGTTCAGCATTGGCATCTAGCTTCAGGGCATGTTAAAATATTCTCCCTGCAGTAAATCCAGATCTAGAGTGGGGGGGGGAGTGGGGGGGAGAGAAAGGCTGGAGAAAGGCCTAGGATAAAAAACGACCTGATCACACGCCAGACACCTTTATTGTTCCGAAATGTCTCGCGGCCAAGTTATGAATCTGCAGCTTGACCCCAGGGCTGTCAGCTTGTTATACGGCAGAAACAAAACCCAGCTCAGAAAATTAAGACCCAGGTGGGACCACAATGTCATCTGCCCTACTCCACACCAATTCTCCCCTCCAAGCTGCAAGCTAGATGTTGCCAGCCCACTCAGTGGGTAATTATCGCAACAGCTTTGTAGGCTATAAAGAACACAAGACTGGCCATCCATCAGTCCTGAACGTTTGCGGAAGCCCCACTTTTGCATTAAGAAACACCAAGCGAGAACAAACAAATGGTGCAGATCCACAGCCAGGCCTGGCTCAGTTCACAAGCCGTGTGGTGAACTTTAGCTGTGGCCCTGTCCCACATAGGAAGAATAGGTGGACTGCTGCCATCTCAACCGGACCTCCAAGATGTAGACTGAACAAAGTTCACCCTTCCTGACTCATCACTTGCTATTTTAACCTTTGGGGTTCTCTGTTATACAGACATTAATACTGTAAAACGCTATCAGCAGCAGCAGCAGCAGCCATGGTTCATCTGCAGCAGCACAACCTGACAGAGTTATCTGCCCAGTTGCAACAAAACATGTCTTGCCTGTATTGGTCTCTACTGCCACAGCAGGCACTATAAAGCTCTAGCGTAGGGGTCAACAAACTTTTTTAGGAGGGGGGCGGTCCACTGTCCCTCAGACCTTGTGGGGGCCAGACCCATCCTCTCCCAAAAGCACCCCCCTCCTGAAAGGACCCCGCCGCCACCACTCACGCTGATGCCACCAATGACGCCTCGTCTTCATTGTCCTCTGCCTTGGCCAGGGGTCCGCGGTTTGCAGAGCCTGTGCTGCTGGCCTGGGCAGCAGAGGCAGTCTCCCCGCTGCCGCCGCTTCCTCCTGCTTGGCTCTTGGCCATATGCGGCCACCTCAGCAGGGAGGAAGGGGCATCGCCCAGAGGCGTCTGCAGCTTCGGATTGGCTGCAGGAGCTTTCTGCAGTCAATCCGAAGCCGCGCCAGCGTCGCGGAAGCCAGTCCCCGCACAGCAAGGCCTCCGAGCCGTGCCGGTTTAGCACGGGGACTGTCTGAGCAGGTGGCAGGGTCCGCAAGGTTCGAGGGCCAGATTAACGAGCTGGGTGGGCCGCATCCGGCCCCTGAGCCTTCGTTTGGCGACCCCAGCTCTAGCTGCTTGATTTCACCCCCAATGGTGCACTCATCCATTGTCTCCCAAGACAAGCAATGCCAACAACTTCACTTACTACTATTTTCCCTAGTGCTTAATTATTTACCACATTTATACTTTGCACACAATATAATAAAATAAGCATCAAAATAAACCACAATATTAAGAGCAGCAGGTTGAGGCCACAGGCCCTTCTAGTCAAGCATCCTGTTGGAAGCCCACAAGGAGAAACTAAGCACAATAGCACTCTCTCCCAACTTGCAATTCCCAGTCATTGGCACTCATAGGCATACTGTCTCAGACAGTGGAGGCTGAGCTCAGCCATCGTGGTCAGCAACCCTTGATACCCTTAGCCACCATGAATTTGTCTAATCCTCTTTCAAGTCTTCCAAGTGGCTAGCCATCACTACACCTCTTGTAAGAGCAAATTCCAGTCCTTCCTTGTCTGTCCTGAATCTCCCAACATTCAGCTTCATTGGATGTCCCTGAGTTCTAGTATGAGAGAGGAAGAAATATCCCATCCCGTCATCTTTCTCCACACCAAGCATCATTTTATAAACCCCTATCACATTCTTCTGATATCTGACTTTCCCCCTAAACTACAAAGTGCCAAATGTCATAATCTTTCATCATAGGGGAGTTACTCCAGCCCCTTATAAATCACCAACAATAATCAAACAGAAGTATCAAAACATTTTTTAAATGTTGAAGCTTAGTGTAACTTAGAATCATAGAATTGTAGAGTTGGAAGAGATCCTGAGCGTCTTCTAGTCCAACCCTCTGCAATGCAGGAATCTCAGCTAAGGCATCCTTGGCAGATGGCCTTCCTTGATAACCATCCATAGCTCCTGTGATAAGGTCTCCTCACCATTTGTGTGCCACCACAGACTATGAGTGCTGCACTGCAAGGCTCCACCAACAGGGGTTACTCCCAGCCATTTCCATTAACATATTGGGGTGAGTTTTAAGCTCTTTTGAAATCCACCTAGAGAGGCATTAAACATAATTATTACCATTTTCCTCTCACAGGAGAGGTAAAAAGATGTGGGTGCTCTAAGAAAACCTTGCAGCCTGCCCTATAAACATAGTTCTGGAAAACAGGAGTGAGAAGTAATGCAGCTATTCAACATACCCTTGTACAGTGGTAATTAATCCAGAGTAATTACCAGCCCACAATTTTGAACACCCATTTTCCAAAAACATGCACTTACGAGAGGGAGAAAAGTGAAACTTTGAGCAACTCAGTGAGAGAGTGGGTGGTTAAGAGAACCAAGAAACAACCCCACAGCAAGAAATCTTGAATATATGCCTCCATGATCGGCCTAGTGGTCACTCAGGCCTGTTGGCAGTGCTTCCTCTGGGTGTTGCTCAATTGGTGTTGACCCCCCCCCTCACAGGGCCTTCTCAGTGGTGGTTCCCTTTTTGTTGGAAGCCTTCCCTGGTGAGGTGTGGCTATCTTCCTCATTACTGAATTTCAAGAAGAGTTTAAAAGCATTCCTGTTTGCTCAGGTCATCTGATGGCTAAAAGATTACTGGCCATGGCAACCTTGAAATTAGCCACTGTGAGAGTATGTAGCTGTTTTTAAAATCTTTCACAATGTTCTTAATATTTTTAACATGTTTTTAGAGGGATTTTTAAAAATCGTTTTCAATATGCTTTTATTTTAAAATTGTATCATTTTAACATTTGACAACCAGAGTTCCTTGGGGAGGAAAGTCAGAATGAATGAATGAATGAATGAGTTGGCAGAGCCAACATTTCTGGGCAGTATTGTTTCAGCCTACAGGTAGGAATTCAAGTGAACACATAAAAACAACAACACCCTAGCAAGTCAGAGAAGATGGCTCAGGCCTACTCTTCTCCCTGACACAATAGATTTCTATGTGCAGAGCCTGTTTGCCTGGTACAACCCAGACACAGTGTCTCCTTCTCCCTTCAGCTTTTTTCCTCTGCTTCTGAAAGGCAACCCCCAACCCTTCCCCTAAGCCAGGCTTCCTCAACCTCGGCCCTCCAGATGTTTTTGGCCTACAACTCCCATGATCCCTAGCTAGCAGGGATCATGGGAATTGTAGTCTCAAAACATCTGGAGGGCCGAGGTTGAGGAAGCCTGCCCTAAACTCTCAGAAAAGCACCTGCCAGGCAGTATACGTACACACAAATCCTGCAGCTCAAGAGTCGCTTCAAAGAAAACCTTATGTCAGGCAATTCCCTTTGGCACAGAATCAAAAGCCACAGAGTGGAGCTGCCCTCCTTTTGAGCCTGGTGAACAGGCAAAGCCATCATGCCAGTTTCACTCTTGCAACAGAATTTAGCCACCTTGCACAGTAGCCTTTGGGAGCAAGAAAAGCCTGCCTGGGCTCAACAGGTTCCAAACAAAGGGGGATAGGTTAACTGCTCCCAGTTAGCCCCAACTAGCATTGCTGGGTTTGCAGAGAGTTGCCTCTCTAGCTCAAGCCTATGCATAGCACTCTCTAGAACCTCACCTCAAGGTCAATGCAAGCTAGGAAGCAAGGCTTGCTTGTCTCTTCCCAGTCAGGGGCGGGGGGATAAGTACCCACCCACCCTCATTCAACAAGCAAGCATGTGGAAATCTTGCCATAAGCCAGGTGATGCTCTGACCATATCCAACTCAGAACTGCCTGAAACCAGGCAAGTGGCTCAAAGCTTCAGTGTAAGTAGCTGTTACCCAGAGCGCCAGTGGGTCCCAGAGAAACCATTCTGGAAGGGGGAGGTTGGTACAATAAAAGAAACAATTTATAACAACCACCTTGAGGAAAAAAAGTTGGATCTAACATGTTAAGTTTGTACTAGGTTGCTAAGAAGCATAAAAATTTACATGACCGTTTTAAAGTTCTACTATGTCATTGTGTTACGCACAAATCCACATAATGTAAGAATGGGTTAGTGTTAACTGGATTACAGAATGGCCTGCCTTGTTAAAGGGGTCAGATTAAACAAGGAGCTATGGGGGCCTTATGCAAGCAAACAAGCATAAGCGAGTTATCTCCTGATCCTATGCAACGTGGAAGATTCAGGACAGATAAAACAAAGTACTTCATGCAGTGCATAGTTCAGCTATGGACCTCATAGACACATTCATGGAGGAAAGGGATACTGATGGCTTCTGGTCACAATGGCTATGCTCTCCCACACACAAAGCAATGCTTTGGAATACCAGTTGTTGGAAACCACAGGAAGAGACGGTGCTCTTGTGTTTGAATCCTGCTTGCTGGTTTCTCACAGGCATCTGATTGGCCACTGTGAGAACAGATTACTGCACTTGATGGGTCACTGTGGCGTGATCCAGAAGGCTCTTCTTATGTTCTTAATGTGTTGGGGAAAACCTGAGGCATTTAGCTAACTCAAGATACCCCCAAATTTGACACTGGCATCTGAGGATGGTGTTGGGCTGGAGGGGACCTCTCTCACACACATGCAGCGACAAGCAGGGCTCTGCCCTAAACGCTAGAGATTGAGGCTAAAGCATTGGATCTGGTCCTGCCCTTGCAGATAACAGATTCACAGCCCAGCATTCTCTGGTATGATATCAAAATGGAAGGAAGCCAAGGGCAAGAGAGGAGCCTGGCTGCTGGTCTTGGCCTTGCCACACCAGGCTGGGCTTTGTGCCACCTTGGCACAGAGGAGGGACACACACACACACACACACACACACACACACACACGGTGCTGGAGGCAGGCAAAGCACTGTGCTGCTGGATTCCTGCAAGTCAGAGAGAGTGCGCAAGTCAGAAAGCGTCTGACTGCTGCTGCCTGACGTGTGGCAACAGGCTCCAAGGCTCGCTCCCTGAGAAACACCTGCTAAGGTCATGCTGCCCCAGGGCAACTGTTCCAAGCAGGAAAGGAGGGAGGGAGTTAAGAGCAGCCGCCACCAACCTTGCAAGCAAGCACAAAGTTGCCTGTCTGCCACTTGGCACAACTACAGAGCAGGAGCAGGAGCAACTGCCGCCACTGCCTGGAGCAGGTGACAGACACGCCAGAGTTTACTTTATTAAGAGGAAGCCGCCAGCCAGCCTGGCCATAACAAAAGTGGGAGGGCAGGGGGCAGGGGAGCATGAATTAACCCTCTGCTACCTGCACAAAGCCAGCCAGCATACAGTGCAGGCTGCAGGCTGGAATGAAAGGCAATGGAGATTTTCCTTTTTTTCTTTTTTTGCAACCCCATTCAACCCATTCCCTGTTTTGCTTGAGGTTGGTGGGGGCTTCTACAGCTCTCCATGGGTGCAGAGCAAGGTGCAAAATTCAGTATCAGAGGATGCAAGTTTCTGTCCTCTCACCACCAACATATATAAAGAAGAACAAAAACAAATTTTTGAACTTAACATTTTAATTTTAATTTTTTTTTAAAAAAAAGGTTCATCTTTGTGCTACACATTTCAAGCAGTATCGTACCACTTTAAACAGTTATGGCTTCCCCCAAAGAATCCTGGGAACTGTAGCTTGTTAAAGATAATGAGAGTTGTTAGGGAGCCCCTATTCCCTTCTAAGAGTTACAAAGAGGTGAATGGCATGTTAAAACAAAGTAAACAATGCAGTACAATAAAATGCCAAATAGGTCATTAGTAATGGTCATTATGTTACAATAAAAATTTTAAAATAATTAAAATGCCAGAAATCATTCAGCAAGCATAAAATGCCAGAAATCATTCAGATAGCAAACTTGCCACACAGGAGGGCCAGAAGAAAGTCCCCACCGCCACTCTGTCCACCAACCTCACCTCCCATAGACTTTAGGGGCTAGAAACCTGAATAATACCAACAATAATAATAAAACCATACCCCAGCTAGAAGAATTAATGGTGTTCCCACCACCACCAATCGATCGTAACTATTCAGGGTATACAAATAATCAAGTAATCTATGCAAATAATTGTCAAAAACATTAAATAAAACTGGGAATACTTACAATATTAACAGTTCACAGACAGAGTCTGATACCCTACCACATGCCTTCTAGGCAAGTACAGTCTCCCCAAAAGGATGTGGCTTTGCCCCTAGCCCAACCTGGCTAAACAACTCAGAGGCTGAAGAGTGCAAGAGGTGCTTCTTCATGGAGGTTAACAAAGTGAGTAAACAGGTCCATGGAGTAAGACCCCCACCCCCACCCCCAATCTCTCTGCACACATGAAGAAGGCCTTGATAGGTTTATGGTGTTCCCTGGAGAACAATAGTCAGAGATAGTGAAAGAGGATATGCATGCACATGCACACACCTCCCCCAGAGCAAATCTAGCTCATACCCATTTGCTCTTTGGGGGCTGTGGGTGTTTCCACACGCACAGACCTGCACCAGTCCTCCCCTCTCCTTAGGGCTGTGCAAATGCTACTAGAAATATACAAACATTACTCTTCCACAAACAGTCCCTGAGAAAACAAAATTAACTGGCATGTCAGCCGCTCCCTCCACCCCCGGTGCCACCAAGGACTACTCCCCTTGAATCCACAGTTCTTCTTACAGAGCAATTAGAGGCAAGCATTAATATTTAAATATTGCCCGCTCCAGAGAAAAGAAATCAAATTTATAGAAAGGGGGGAGGGAGAGAGCATGCAATTAAATCTTTAGTGCCCAAAGGCAGGTGTAAAGTAGCAGTTTGCACAGGGACACAGCAACTTCCTCCTACTGAAAAGTAAAACCCAAAGAGAAAGGAGAGCTATCCAAGTGCTGGTTTTAACCTACAGAGCCCTGTATGGCTCAGAACTCCAATAGTTAATGTACAGGCGGAGAACACCTGTGGACCTCCAGACATTGTTGGACTCCAACTCCCATCAGCTGCAGGCAGCACAGCCAATAGTTAGGGATGATGGGAGCTGTATTCCAGCAACACCTGGAGGTCAGACGTTTCCCAGATCTGAGCTAGGAGAATTCCTGACTTGAGCATACCCAGACCCTGGGGGTTTATCATCTGAGACCCTGCTCCAAATGGCATCACTATGAGAGGTTTGAAGGGTGGAAAGAAGGGACAGGGCCTTTTCAGCAATGACCTCTTCCCATCGATGGAATGCTCTCCCAAGCAAGGCCTGCCTGGTGCTGACATTAGCATCCTTTGGGCTCACTGTTAAGACATACCTCTTCTCGCAGGCAATAGAGAAAATATGATCATCATGTTTATTGCTGTTTCTGTGATACATATTAAAGTTATTTTATTGTTAAGCTTGGTGGTGGTTGTTTTTACTGTGTTTGTAAATTGCCAAGAGACTTTCTGTTGTTATTTGTCAAATTTACAGTATTAGGTCACAAGTAAAATTGACAAACAGCAGGTACTATTAAACCACAATACAAGACACCAGTGAGGCCTTGTCACATCTACAGCTTACATTATAAAGTTCAAAAATCACTCGTCCAGAAGATCTGCCTCTTGCTTGTTTGTTTTTTTGGAGCCACTGCTGGGGCCATTATGTAGGGAGCTGGAGTCTTGGAAAGCTAGAAATGAAGGAGGGACAGGGAGGGGTGTGCTTGGGAGATTAGCAAGAGAGCTGTGTGGGCGGCTGCAAAGGCACAGACAAATAAAAAAGAAAGATTGTGCCCATACAAGGTCACAGGACTTGAAAAAGAGATAAGAACATGGGGAAGGAGAAGGGCAAAGGAGACAGAGACAGCAGAAAGGGCCACAAGAAAAAGCAGCTTGTTGTAGGTTGAATGTTTAACAATAGCACAGGAGCTCCAGTTCAACCCCCAATGTTCTGGGTCAGGACTGGTCATTTTCCTTTGATTTAAGGGACCAGCTGGGAGGCTGAATGAACTCCCCCCCCCTTTGCTAAATAGAAAAGCAAAGAAAAATCCAGAACTGCAGGTACTCATGCAGGCCACAATGGATCAGATGACAGACCAAAATCCTGTTGCTAAGCGGCCCTGGCAAAACCAAATCAAGCTGTCAGTCTTGGGGGTTTGAAGATTAGGAAAGAAGAGTGTATATGAAATGGGGGGAGAAAGGAACTCCAACCCAAACCAATGAACGTCAAAGGAACCCTTTCTGCTCACTTAAGAATGGAGTTGAAGCTGCCAAACAGAGGAACTCCCCAATGCAAGGCAGTTCAAAGGCATCTAGACTTTAGCTTATCTCTGTGGCACTTCTCTCTGAGCATGTCCAGAGTGCTGAGTATGAACAGGGGAAGACCAGATTCAAATTCCTGCTTTGCCATGTGGACTCACTGGGAATATGCCTGCAAGCAACACAATTATTCCCATATTAAAGAACTTCATAAAGCTGGTATAGTTGTAGACCCTAAAAATAGGGCTACAAATATTTAAAACAAATAATTATTAAAACAACCTAACAATCTTTTCTAAGACCCAAGATTTGTCAGGGCATTAACAAAGCAAATGCTGCACAGAGCAAACATTTTGTATGCAGAAAGTCCAAGGGACAGTCCCTGACATCTCCAGTTAAAAACTTCCCCTGATCTGCCACCCTCAGAACACTATGGGAAGTTTGGCCATGATGGAAGAGATTTCAGCACTCAGCAGGAAACTTCTGACCTCCCTTTCAGGCCTCAGAAAGTGGGAGGTCCTTCCAAGGTGATTAGGATTACTGCACAATGGTACCTCGGGTTAAGAATTTAATTCATTCCAGAGTTCCTTTCTTAACCTGAAACTGTTCTTAACCTGAGGTACCACTTTAGCTAATGGGGCCTCCCACTGCCACTGCCCCGCCACCACCCAATTTCTGTTCTCATCCTGAAGCAAAGTTATTAACCTGAGGTACTATTTCTGGGTTAGCGGAGTCTGTAACCTGAAGCGTCTGTAACCTGAGGTACCACTGTATTCTGCTATTTACTGTATGTCTCTTCATTTGCTAGACTGGGCACCTGCTTTGCAGGCAGGAGCTCTCAGGTTCAATTCCGGGCATCTTAAGTTAAAAGGGCCAGGTAGCAGGGGGGGCACTGTGCAAGACCCTGCAGAGTTGCTGCCAGTCAGAGAAGGCAAAACTGGTCAGATGGACAAACCACCTAGACTTAACAGGGGATAAGACAACTTTCAGTGTGCAGAAGATGAAGAAGCCACGGGTGGAAGAGGAAGAGGCTCATGCATCAGGTAGCATATCTTTGCATCTAATCCTTCCCCCTCCAACCTTCCCAAGTAGCAATGAATGGCTTTCTAGACCAGACACACATCCTGCAGTAGTCCTGTGCAGAGTGAGAGATCTGCTGGGGTAAGGACAGCTGCAGCATGCTAGAGGGGATGGCGTACATATGCCAATAACCTCCAGACCCAAGCTGAAAGGATGTGCTGGGATCTTGCAACAACAGGCCCAAGGCGCTTTCCTCTTTCTCTTATCCACATTATGGCTGGTGCACAAGCTACACTTGCTGTCAACCATAGCTGCAGCCCTGTGGCAAGTGATTCATGTTTTGGTTGTAACATAGGCAGCAGCTCATAACATAAACCAATGTCACTGCATAAAGAATCTCCATGCCCCTGCTTGATATACCTGGCAACCACTGCTGAGTATCACATCAGGGTGGTGGCCACAAATACACGATACATTTAAAGCACTCCTACGCCACTTTCATAGTCATGACTTCCCCACAAATGAATCCTGGGAACTGAAGTTTGTTAGCAGTGCTAGGTACTGTTGAGTGAAGGGCAGCGCCGTTAGTAAAATACAGACTCCAGGATTCTTTAGAGAAAGCCATGACTTTTAAAGCAGTATTAAGAGTGCTTTAAAGTTAAGGTGTGGAAATGATTCAGGACAGGCACCCCTTTGTGTTACCACCATGACATGGAGCACTCATCCCACAGAGACTGTAGTCAGCAAACTCCCCACAGCGAGTGTTAAATGCGCACCAGGTCTGAGTCACAAGTAAAACATGAATTTCTCTCATCTAGCCACACACACACACGGGGGGGGGACCACCCCACAACTAGGTGATTCCCTCCTCTAGAAACCTGCTGAGGGGCCCATAGTTTATTAGTGGAGCCCCCAGCATCTCCAGGTAAAAAGGATCATCTCCTGACTAAAAATGAAAGACCTTTGTCAGAGATCCTGGAGAATCACTGTCACTCAGTGTAGACAACCAATGGTGGTGCCATTCAACATAAGGAAGCATAATGGTTTAGAATATCTTCTTGGAGTTGTTTAAAATCCTTCCGTTTGGGACTGTTCTTTTCTCAAGCATCTTGTGATCAGAAGAATAAAAACTACCCCTGGAGGCCTGTTTATCATGACTTAACAGACCTTTGGGAGACGTAGAATTTTTGTGCATTGTTTTAAAAAAGCCCATTAGCCTGGCTGCCATCGCCATGTCTTGTGGCAGTGAATTCCGTATGTTCCATTGTGTGAAAACTGTGTGAAAAGGGAACCTGCATCTAGCAGTCAAAATTTCACTGGCAATCCCCGAGACCATTGTAGTCTTCTGAAACTCAGACTAAACAGTCTTTTTAAAAAGAAAAACAATTAAATTAAGAACCAGCCTCTCGCCTTTGATCAGCCACAAGAAAAATATTGCCATCCAAGGACTGCACATCTGGAATCCACAACATGGCAAGGGATCCTGAGCTTCCTCTCTCAGATGCTCCATGGGCTGTCCACAGGGCCCTGCCAACCTTCCAGAGCCACACCAGCACAGCAAAAGGACGTGGGATCCAACAGAGGTTAGACTTGTCCTCCTTCCAAGCCCTGATTAACACACCTCATCCGTGATCCTTTCCTAAAAAAACCACACACTCTCCCACCCTGACCTGCCTCCAACTTAGGAGAGTCCCAAGGCACACCTCCCCTCCCTGCAGCAGGATCGCACCAGTGCTAAGAGGCTGTGTCGAAGCAGTAAAGAGGATTTACCGGTACTGTGAAATGAAAGGGGCTTTAGAGGCAATAACTTTCCCGCCTCTTGACTTAAATGGATTGTGAACTTCAAAAAGGATAGACAGAGGGGGAGGGGGAGGGAGAGAAGCTAGTGAGTGCCAGGAGAGCAGCTAGTGGAGTGAATGGCAGGTCAAATGGCATTCTCAGAAGGAAAACCCCCATGGGATAGAATTGGGTATTCTGGATAACATGGGTGGGAAGGGGAATTTGTGGTGCAGTGGTCAACACAGACTTGTGATCTTTTGAGGGAATATTCTGAGACAGCTCATTTTTCCAATAACAGTGCACTGGTGGTAAATCCATGACCACCCCTACATCATTCTGTTCTGCAATGCGTCCGCAATGTTATCACATTATTACTGTCTGGAGATATACTATAACAGAACACAAGGGTGTGGGGCAGCAACAAAGCAAACCCAGAACATACGCAGTATGAGAAGTTATAAGATTTCAGCAGGAAGCTACGGAACATTCACCGACTAGAAGCAAAGCAGCATGTTCATCCCAAAACTTTTGCAGGCATAAACAATATGGATAGTAGGATTGCATATACTGTAACTGCCCCAACAGCATCACGAGTGCACAATAGAAAAGATGTCTGAAAAGGTCCAGGAGAAGAAGCTGCCAAGATAGCAGGTGAAGAGAGATAGTTATGGCCCCGGAGGCCCCAAGTCTAAGTTGGGAAGAAGAGAAGGAGGTGACTTTCCTCTACAACCTCCACAGTGCTCTTCTCTGAGGATGTCTTAAAAGGCAGATGTTCTTACTGACTCCAAAGCAGCCAGTGTTGGTTTCTTTTTCCCACAAGAGTGCCACAACATTGCCACCAGAGAGGCAGGATGAGAAGGGGCAAACTTGTGGGTGGGGTGGTGAGGTTACAGCACAGGCTGAGCCACTGCCCTTTTCATACTCTGCAGGCATGGGTGGGGTGCTGGACACAGACAGCCACCAAGGGGATGTGTTGCTTTGAGGTTGCTCCTGTGGTTACAACAGGTCACACATACTTCTCAAGCAGAACTCCCAAACAGGTTAAATTTCCTCTTCTTTTCACACGCACACTCTCAAAGCAAAAAAAAAAAAAGTTATTTTAATGCAAAGACAAAAGACAAAGAAGACAGGGTGCAACTGTGCACCCCTCTTGGATGTGCAAGGCCCGAGATCTGGTCCATTTCTGTTAGGATCCTTCCAGGGCATGGACTGTGATCAGTGCAGGTGAACTGTGAAGTAATGCCCAGTTACATTTCCTCAGTGTTATCTCCACCCACCCACCCTTGCTCAGAGAATTGACAAACTGACAGAGACAATATGTTTTCATCCGGCCTTGCAGGTGGGAGGATTTTGAACTGGAGAGGCAAGGGAACCAAATATGCATGCAAACCATCTACTCTTCTCCCTGAGCCAGGGGGCCTTTCCTTTTTGGGGTTGGGAAGGAATCTCCTCCCAGCTCAGAAGAGCAACCAATCCTGAAAGAGGATTGACTGACTGATTCATTGATTTATTCAATTTATATCCGCCACCATGGAACCCAAGTTAGAATATATAGGGTGGTTCCCAAGTAGTCCGATCCAGGCACTACCCAGACCTGCTTCACGTCAGCACGGTTATGGTGCAGTGTGCCTTCAGACCCCCACCCCTGACTTCCATATTCAACATGGAGCTTGGTTCACTTACCCAAGCTGCCTCCCACTTATGTCTTCTGGAAAGAGATACAACTCTCCATGGCTTCAATCATGAAAGCTCTGATAAGCATGGGAATATAGGGGGGGTGAGGGACAGAAGGCGAGCCTGCCTTACAGCAGGGATTGGGGACCCTTGTCGCAGGTTATATCCAAATGTTGTTGGATCCTAAGCCCCCTTGCCACCTTAAAAGCAGGCCTTCTATTTCAGTCCCATTCCTGTTTTCCTCTGTCATCTCCTTCTCCCTTGCTATCTCTGAAAACAGACTCAGCCAGAGGGGGCTCTTGGGCTCCCATTAACACATAGTCAGAAGGGAGGGGGGCTGGGGGGAATGGTGAGGAGGTGGGAAACCCATCTTCTGGCCACTGAGAGATTAACAACACAGCCTCCTCTCCCTTCCCCTGTTTCTGGGCTGCCATCCAGCTTCAGAGCCAGAGAACAGAGAGCGCAGATTGGGAGTTAGAGAGACATTGCCTCCCACAGCTCTGGGAAGGGAACAGCTCCTGGGAAGGGTGGGGGGAGAAAGCAGGGAAATTGTGGGGGGGGAGAGATCATGTGTCCTACCAATACAGAGAAAGACCTGGGCCTTCTGCCCTGCCAGCCAGCTGACCAGGAGGCTTTTGCGTCAGAGGAATGACTTGGGAGCTGCTGCAAGGAAGCAACCTCCAGAGACCTGGGCACTCAAGCAGCAAGGGAGACAGACAGGACTGTGAGCAACAGGCCAGTGGACCACAACAAGTACCCAAGAATGCCTGTGACATTGTGTCATTTGGGGAGGGTTTATTTTCTAATTGTCACATGCATTTTTTTATCCTGCCTTTCTTCCATCACAGAATGCAAGGTGGCTTAGGTGGGGTTTCCAGTTGATCTTCCAGCCAGGCCAACTGACCAGCCCCAGCTCTGCTTAGCCTCTGGGACCACGCGCTTTGTCCACAGGCAGGGAAGGGTATACCAACAATGCCATCAGAAACAATGACTTTTACACAGGTCATGAAGTGGGTACGGGAGCCCTCAACTATCCAAGAGGGTTAATATTTTATTGAGGTAAACATCTATTTGGAAGCATACTATTAGCTCAGTCCACTAGTTCTCACTGCCTTTTGTGGCACCTTAAAGACTAGCACAAGTCTTACAACACAAGCTCCGATGGACTATAATCCACTTAATCAAATCTTTAAGGTGTTGTCCTAGGCTGGCCAGTGTATGTCTGTGTATGCACATATGTAAATGCATATACACAAAAGGAAAGGCCATACCTCAGTGGGACAGCATCAGCTTTGCATGCAGACAGTCCCAGATTCAATCGTCAATGGCATCTTCAGATAGGGCTGGGAATCCCCCTGCCCTGCCAGTTAGTGTAGACCAGGCTTCCTCAACCTCAGCCCTCCAGATGTTTTGAGACTACAATTCCCATCATCCCTGACCACTGGTCCTGCTAGCTAGGGATCATGGGAGTTGTAGGCCAAAAACATCTGGAGGGCAGAGGTTGAGGAAGCCTGGTGTAGACAGTCCTGAGCTAGATGGAATAAGGGTCTGACTTGGGTATATGGCACCTTCCTTTGTTCCTCTGTGCGGGAAACACAAAGAGTGGGGCAAAATAGCCAAGAAATGCAAAAATGACAATCTATGACTATTCACTGCAAACCTCAACTGTATATAAGAAAAGCTTATTATAGTTTTATTTAATTCCACAATATACACAGCTGTAATGGTAAAGAGGTAGGTTATATCAGTAGTAGTAGCAAATAACTGTAAGAGCAGCATCAACACAGTAACCATTCACAGAAGCTTTAATTGGTGATGGCATGTCAATTATGAAGGAAGGGTTTGTATCCAGCCATTGTGGCCCAGACCTTACATTTTCTGGGGGAGAACTGCTGTTTCTACCTTCAGCTGTGGACCTATGCTGGGGATGCCAACTGGATCAAGCCTTACTTCCGAAGCTCAGAATGAAATGCAAGGAGACAACAGGGACCGCTGAGTCATCAAGAGCCATGCAACTTAATCACCATTTTGGCAAACAGCCCCCATGTCTGGAGATGACAATGCGAAGGAGCACCCACCCACCCCCTGAAAACTGCTAGAATCAAACCCACAGAGGATCTGGGTGGAAGCCCTAGCTTAGCCATGGACTTACTGAATGGTCTCAATCAAAAATCTCTCTGCCTCCGCCTCTGTTCTTCCATCTGCAAAGCAGGCATAACTCCAAGCCAGTTTAACAGGGGTAGGGGGAACGGACTGTGATGCCAAACACTCTGCAAGCTAGAACTCCTATCAAGTTTGCTGGCCAACACAATCTTGGCTCTGGGTCTTCACTCCCCTCCCTGCCCTCAGCCTCCTAGGGCTACAAAAAAAACAAATAAATAAAATTCCCAGGACTGCTGTACTTGGAAAGGAACTACTCTGTTCTTCCTCCTGAGCACAGCACACACTCTTCCTCCTCCTGGCTCCCCACAACCTGTAACCTTGCAAGGGCCTTGGTATGTCAGGAAGCGATAAAACGGTCTTTCCTCGGAGCTGCATGTCACAGCCCAGCCTCCTTCGCCTCCACCTACACAAGAGACAGCAGATTCTTGGCCTCTTGCCAAAGCCACTGTCTCCACTGCAATTCTGTCTGCCTTAGAGCCAGCATGCGCGTGCGTGCGCACACACACAGCTTAGGGAAGAAGCGGCCACACACATACAGTGGCAGAAGCAAATGCCCACATGAACTCACAGCCTGCCCCTTCTCTCTTTCACACATCCCAATGCTAATACACTTACAGTTACATGGTGACTTAACAGCTTGGACTGCCCAACCCCACATACATGACCTCTGTGTGAGAGCGTGCACACATACACAAATAGCCTCAGAATCAAGAAACATAGGAAGATGCCTTATACAAAGTGTCTTTTACCAACAGCAACTGGTACAACAGCTACAACCGTTCCTGGACTGGGGAAGCTTAGCCACAGTAGTTTATACGTTGGTTACTTCAAGAATGGATTACTGCAATGCACTCTTATGCGGGGCTTCCCTTGCTCTGGATCTAGAAGCTGCAGTTAGTGCAGAATGCTGCAGCAGGATAGCTGACAGGAGTGAAACCTTATCAGCATATATATAACACCTGTGCTCAGTGATCTGCATGGGCTGCCAATTTGCTACTGGGCCAAGTTCTATTGGAATATATAGCCCTTAACAACTTGTGACCAGTTTGTGAGATCGCCTTATCTCATATAAGATGTGAGATGATGTGCACACCAGAGTTATCACCAGGTTACAATAAAAAATAACTTGTGAGGTTTACAGCTACTTTAGGTGGGAAGTTGGTTGGTTTGGTTGCATCTGAGGAAATTGTGCTGGTATAATCTCTTAAGGGACAGATGGAGGGAAAGGGTGTGGAGGTTGAACCAGGCAGCTGGATTGTGCCAGCTAGATACCTCATCAGGTTGATTTCAGGGGCTAGACAGTTAATTGGCACAGTCAAGGGATAGGGGTATCTGAGAAGCAGCATATAGCAGGAACTGGCAAGTGTACACGGGAGAAGGATCAAGCCGCCCCGGACAAAAGAAGAACAAGAGAAGCCCTGATTCGCTGGCAGCAGACTGCAGACAGAATGCCCAGGCCTGAAGCTGGCCTTGCACATGGAGCTTATATAGGGCTCCCAGCCAATTAGAAGGCTGGGCTGGGAGCCAATCAGGGCCTGAGAAGTCCCTGATGCAACAAACAAACATAGGGAAGGTTCTCAAGCCTTTTATGACGCCCAAGTGGCAAGCAGCTGTACCTTGGGAACTGAAGGGTGGTGGGTTCGATTCCCAAGGGGAGCCAGGTTCTTACAGCCTTTCTGAAAACCCACAAGAACACTCATACATAAGCACCTTTTATTCCTTTATCTCTGCCCACCCCAACTGTGTGTTTTCAAACAATATATTTTAAGAGATATATAAATAAACTTATTATTATTATTATTATTATTATTATTATTATTATTATTATTATTAGAGAGGGTTGGAAAATGTCAGCCTATGCTGCCCAAACCACTTTCCAGTTCACCTATACCATCTATTAATTTGGCCCTATCATTAGGAATAGGAGAATCTGCTTATAAAGGGTCCATCTAAATTGGTACTGTCTACACTGACTGGCAGCAGCTCTCCAGAGTTTCAGAGAGACCAGGCGCACTGAGTTGGGCCCCATGTGGGGGGTCTGATGTGTGTGCATGACATCACACAGGCCAAGCCTGCCAGGACGCTCTGGCGATCACGGGGGGGGGGGGAGGGCGGAGGGTGAAAATCACCCTCCAAGCCTCCCACCCCACATCCCATCACTTGCCCAGAGGCAGCAGGTGATGGTGGCCCCCTCAATATTGGGGGGCTCCACCCCATGCCTCAAAATATTGAGGGGGCTGAAGCCCCTTGTACCCCATATACCCTGCATCCCTCCCACTTCTAGTCCTACCAGAAGGTGACTTAAGTTGAACCTGGGACCTTCTGCTTACAAAGCAGGTACTCTAAGTTATACCTGTTCTCCAAAGATGCCACGCTCTGATGCCATCATTGGTTTGGGCTAATCTTAGCCTCATCTCCCACAAGCTGTACCTGCCAGGCTTAGTCCCAAGGGAAAGATGACGGGTACTGTTAAAAGCATTTTTGTTTAGACAAGTCTACCTGGATATGTAGAATGCTGACGTGCTTTAATCTGTTCTTAGTTTATTACTGATTTTAATTTTTTTATGTTTTAAATAGTTTCTTTTGCTTATTTTTTCCTTTTACTCTTTTTGTTGTTTGTGATTGTTGCTGTTTTCAATCAAGAGGTATATCAATAAAATAAACAAACCTGGGAAACATGGAAAGGGAAGAAGGTTCCTAGTTCTCTGATTTCCAGTGGCAGAGGCATCCTTGGAATGGTTCTGAACCAGTCCCAATCAATCTGGTATCAATGGATGATTAACATAACCACACATGTGCACACACAAAGGAGGACATGTTCTGCATGTCTCTGTGGGCTGCTTCATATGACTGGCTTTTTCCGGCATTCATCACCCTCCCACAAAAGGTAATGTGTGAATGTAATGATACTGTGTTGGCAGATGCACAATTCAGACAGGTACTTTTGCCAGGGAACCATAGCTGGCTGCAGCTCCCATACTGTGGACTACCTGGACTTGCCTCTGTGTAATGTGATATGTTAGTATAGAAGGGTTTTCTTTATGGGGAGGGGGAATAGTTGGAACGACAACAACAACACCTCACCCATCTGACTGGGTTGCCCCAGCTACTGTGGGCAGCTTCCAACAAATACAAAAGCATAATAAAACATCCAACATTTAAAACTTCCCTATACAGGGCTGCCCTATGCAACTGTCCTCATTCCTTATTATTGGTCCTGCTGGCTAGGGCTGATGGGAGTGGGAGTCCAACAGCATTTGGAGGGCCACAGCTTCCCTACCTCTGTGTTTAGTGATTTGAAATTGTCAACTGCCTAGAAGACACATTTGATTGAGCAGTAATTTTTAAAATCCTTTAAAAAATGCTCAGTGTATGTAAACCTTTTGTACAGTGGAGTAGGCCATTTTTTATTATGATTTATGATTATTTGATTTTGATACCACTTAATGTATTAAAAATATCTCTAAGCAGTATACAAAAAACTGAAGCAACAGCAGACAACTTAAACAAAATATTACAAAAATACAGAGTTACATATATAAATGTTACATTAATACAAAGTTACATATAATTTCATTTTCCTTCAGACGTTTGCACGCTCGCTCTCTCTCTCACTCACACACACACACACACACACATTTAAAACTGGCCAGCTGTGAACTTCAGACCCTTGCTTTACAAAGAAAAGGCACTGAGGATGCCATAGGTCCATAACACTATAACTCCTAGTGCCAGCTTCCTTTGACCTTTGCAGACACACACTGTTCCCTTGCTAATGTGTACTGCCTGGCTCTGCCTCTGCTGCTGGCACAGGTGATATGCCAAGGTGTTCCTCTCTGCCCAAGGAATTGCAAGGCAGGAGTGTTAGAGGCACTGTGGCATCAAGTTCTGTTGTCCCCAAGGTCAACACTATTACATCTCCTTGCTGAGTCACAGGCAGTGCTTTCAAATTTGATCCAGGACATAGCAATGGAAGCTGCCACGAACAACTTCACCAACCAAACCCTTCAGCAAGGATGAAAAGAGAAACAGGAAAGCATGGAGCAAGTGACATTAACAACTGACTGGCACCTCCTAAATGCCATACAACAGGAAAAACACATCAGGTTAAAAGAAGTGTCTTTTAAGAATCTATTTAGGTTTTTTTATGCAGGGATGGGAAACTCTTCAGGTATAGTTGGACTTCAACTCCCATCAGGCCACAGCCATCATGACCAATGGTGATGGGAGGGATAGTTCATTGACATCTATCTGTAGGGTAATGTATTCCCCATCCCTGCTTTTATGGACTGACTTAGGATGGTGTGGAATCATGTAGGTTTCTATGTTCCACATTACTGAGCAGGATGGCAAGGAGCAACATGTGAGGTGAAAACACAGAAAAGTAAGTTAAAAGTGACTGAAATAATTTAGATTACTGGTAGTTAGTGATTGATAAAGACTATTGATAAAAACACATCTCATATAATTTCTATTGCTCTCTCTCTCTCTGTTTTTACATATTTCCAAAATGCTTTCATTTGTTTTAAGAGAGGATACCACCGGGTTTCTCAAGAATGCAAAGGCCAAGCATGCAAAGGTAAGGCAATGCCTCAGTATTGCAGATGTGGGGGCATGGCAGTGTTGGGAGAAGAAAGCCTGACCCAGGACTGGCAGTACCAAAGAGGTGTGTTTCAACAGCCAGGGTGAAATGCAGAGAAGCTGGATAAGATAACCTAGAAAGCAAGAGCAAATCAGGATACAAGGCCTTCAACATTATGCATATCAGGAGCACAATGACACAAACTTCACTCTCAACCAATATCCGTTGTTCTACCAGCTCCACAGCTGCAGAGATACCACCAGTTTTAGACAACAGTCACTCTCTGTTGCACTGGAAGGTGAATCAAGGCACAGCTATCTATCTATCTATCTATCTATCTATCTATCTATCTATCTATCATCTATCTATCTATCTATCTATCTATCTATCTATCTGAAGTCACCCAGCCACAAGCAAAGCAGTCTGGATTCCCAGTCTCATCCCACTAGATTTGGATCTGTTCTAAGTACACAGGAGTCACCAGGTTGATCTCCAGAGCCAAGCTCTATCAACACAGCAGAGCTCCTTTCTGTAGCAATCACCTCTATTTGACTTAGATAAGTTATAAAATGGAGCGGAGGCTGAAAGGAGCAAATAATTAAGTCCTGGCCCTTCTAATTATCTCTCCCAGGCAAGCCAGTGAAAACAGAGACAGCATGCACTTCAAAGCTAGAGCCAGGGATACGAAACAAGAGGAAGCGAGGAAGCTAATAGCCCCAACGCTGCTTCCAAACAAGTCCCATTGTCAGGGAGGCTGGAGATTCTCCCTTTCTGCCTCAGTCTTTGTCCTTTCCCATTAGAAGCCGGTTTTATTTATTTATTCACAGTATTCAAATGCCACCCAGTAACAAAGTTCTCTGAGCGGCTTTACAACAACAATAAAAACATTTAACAAGCAATTATAAACTCATTGGGGGGGGGCAAATGTAAAACAGCATAAAAACTCCAGCAGCAAAGAATAAAAATCAATGGATTTAAAAGGCCTGGTAGAATAAAAAAAGGTATTCACTTAGCACTGAAAACAGTACAAAGGGCAAGCCTCTTTGGGAAGAGCATTACACAAGCTGGGTGCCACCACTGAAAAGATCCCCTTCCTGGTAACCACCTCTGCATCTCATTTGGGGATGAGAGGCAAAGGAAAAGAACCACTGAGGATGGTTTTAAGGTCCAGGGCGATACTTCAGAATCCTTCTGACCTGACCCCAAGCTGCCATGGTCTTTAAAGGTCTGGAAACAGACTAGAAGCCAGTGCAGATGACAAAATACTGCTGTAATATCAAATGGTCCCATTCCAGTTAACAACCCTGCCACTCTGCTTTGGAGTAATATGCATTTCTGGACCGTTTCCAAAGGCAGCTGCACATACAATGCATTGCAGTATGCATGTGTCACTGAAGATTGCCTCTTTCTTAATGTCAATAAATAAATAAAGTTGTTTTGGGGGCAAGATGATTTCATCACAGGACTTTGGCCTCCTAGGTGCATTACTACCTGTCTTTGCTCTTTTTCATTTCCCATGTTATCTTTGGCCAGGCAAAGTATATCCCCCCCCCCCACACACACACATGGGTCTATGAGGACACACCCTGGACTGCCCCCTCCAGGAGAGGTCCAGAGGGTGACAACACAAGAACAGGCCTTTTATATGATGGCTCCCCAGTTTGTGGAATACTCTTCCTAGGGACGCTAGCCCAGTGCCTTTGCTACATATCTTCAGGCGCCAGGCAAAAACATTCCTCTATAACCAGGCCTTTGGCCTTTAACTATCTGTGTGGGCTTTTAGAAGGGGATGGGATGTTCTTAATGTATTTCTCTTTCCTCTTGGTTTTAATGAATCTCAGTGATATTTGAAGACACATTCAAGTCACACACACCTGGAGGGAAAGTACTGCATTCTTCTATTGCTTACCCCAATCCTGTACAAGGTCTTGCTCTGAAAGCTAACTACAATTCACCAGTCGTGTGGTGGCCCACCAGGGGCAAAAAAACCTAAGAATAAGAGGCCTATCTGCTTCAGCATTCTATTCTATCTGTGGCCAACCAGATGCCCCAAAGGGAAGTCCACAGGCAGGACCTGAGTACCATAGCGCTCTCCCTGGTTGTGCAGCTGACCCAAGACCACACAACAAGGATGTTGCCCAGCAACTGACAGACCATGGCACATGGTTGGTGATATCCATTAGGCTTGGTAGGTTATAAACTGTGCTGTCTGGATTGTCCATGCAATGGCACCAAGTCCTTCTCTTGCTGTTTTGAAACATGCTGTGAATTTTGCTTGTTTGTTCTTTTTATAATTAAGTCTTATTGTCTCTATGCTGGCTCTTAGGTTCCGTTTTAAAACTTTTTATATGCTGAAGTACTTTATGATGTTCCTTTTGAATTGGTTTTATTGCTTACATTGTAAACCGCCTTAGAAATGCACTGGTTTTTAAAGAGGGGAGCGGGTACAGGAATCAAAACAAACTCTCTCCCAGCATTGTTGTCTCAACTTTACAAGTATACTCCTGAACTACTTTACATGTGTAAGGTGTACTTAACAGAGTTTACCCCTTTCTTAGATATTAAGCAGCAAATTCAGAAGCATTTCTCAGAATCAGAGCTGCAAGGAAAGGTTCTCTAGTCCAACACCCTGGTGATGCAAGGAATCCACTACTTCACCATCCTTGGCAGATGGCTATCCAGTCTCTACTTAAGAACTATTAACAAAGGAGAGTCTCCCATTTTCTGAGACAGTCTGCTCCACTGCAAAATAAGTTCATCCTAATTTTAATCATTTTTCTTATGATTTGAACCCACTGGTTCAGGTCCTATGTCTGGAATAAAAGAAAAGAAATTCACCCCATCAATATGAAGCAGACCTTCAAATACTTGTATGAATGGATCTGCTCACCTCTAATCTTTCTTTGGCATAAGAATCTATTTCTACTTCCCTCTCCAAGTCACAAAGACACACGTGGGCAAATCGGGGATGGGTGGGAGTTCAGTGTTAGAAGTGCAACAGCACAAGCATCCAAGCTGGTAGGTTGCATGCCTCCAGCCACTTCCCCAAATGCCCAAATTTCTGGGGGCTGCTACTGGTTCAGACATAACATTTCATGACTTTTAGAAGTCATCTGATATAAGCACAAACAGAGGTGGAGTGTTAGAAATTAGCCAGGTGTGTTTTGCTCTCAGCATGGGTCCAATTACGACTACAAGATTTCTGGGTGCCAGGTTGGCAAGCATATTTTTAAAACCTGCCTTAATAAAAACTAATACAATTTCCACTAGGGGTGAGCTTTTCCTTCTTGCATACTGGGGCAAGTGAACTGTTGTAAGAGCAAGCTACAGTCAAGCAATGTAGTTGAGATCACAAAATCATAGAATCATAGAATTGTCGCATTGGAAGGGACCCCAAGGGTCATCTAGTCCAATCCCTTGGCGAACAGACATTCTGTTGTGGCGACTGCAACCTATATTTAAGGTGCCATTTGGCACCTAGCTTATATATTTGAGTTTCTAACACTGCCCAAAAGCACTAGTTGAGAATGGGTGTCTTTGGCATTTTTTTCCACAAGAACACACTCAGCAGAGACTTTGCAAAAAAGTTGTTGCATGTTAAAAATCTATTCCCATTACGTGTGAGCACTTTAAATTTGTTATAACAAAATGGACACAAGTTGCTAATCAGCTTTTTTAACAAGGTAAGCCTTCTGTAGCATTATGTGGCAGAATGTATCCTACATTAACAGATATTGTAAAAGTTTGTTGGAGGTTAAGATCCCATGGGATGGGAGTTTGGTAGCAAACAGAATGGAGAAGCTAGGCAGGCTGGAAGAAACGCATGCTCCAAGATGCACTGTGCCAGTCCCTCTCGCATGGCCTCCCGAAAGCAGGCTAATCCATGTGCCTAGATCTCATGCTGCTAACCCACCACAGCTGTCTCCAAACTTCCCAAAAATACATTCAACTGATTCTAGGACTCCTCAGGCTGAACACAACCAAGCCAAAAGGCTGTCCAATGGAACCTGCTTCAATTCCACTTTCCCCTAAGCCTGGAGAAAAGTTTAAAAAGAACACTTGTAGAGTGTGTTCCTGTCACCCCTGAGAAACCTCAACCAACCCTCACACTTTTGGTATCAATAAAAAGTGCATCCAGGTTAGAGTGGGAGATTTCAGCCCAAGGGCTTGATCCAAACAAAGGTTTTCACCTTAAAAATCAGGGCTACTATCAACCAATAATACCACTCCACAAACCTTTTCCCTTAAAAACAACAACAACAAACAACAACAACAACAACAATGACTCCTATTTGCCATTATTACACAGATATGGTTCTAAAATAGTTCACCTCTCTGAGCATGTACAGAGCTCCTTCTTTCGGCAGGGAGAGAAGTCAGCCAACCACACACGCGGGGACTTGAGCCCCCGCCCCCTTCCTATTACAAGTTTCCTCCACCCACCCCCCGGTCCGAAATCCACAGCAGTCCAGACAGCCAGCAACAAGCTGAACTTCCCGCGGAGGGAGGAAGCCGTGGCGGCGGCGGCCAGCAGCAGGAGCCTCCTCCTCGCGCGCCTCCCCCGCCCCAACTCCGCGGTGATGGGCGCAGGAAGGAGACGGAGAAGCGCGGCACTCACCGATGATGGGCGGGCGGCCGCTCCAGCGGGGGCTCCTGTCCTCCATGGGGACAGCCGGCGGGGATCAGCAGAAGCGGCGGCGGCGGCGGCGAGACCCTCGCGAGGCACTGCGCTCATCCAGCCGCCGGAGGCGAGGCGGCCGGCCAGGGAAACTTTTTTCCCCGGGGCCGGCGGGGGGGCGGGGGAGGCAACTTCTCGGCAGAGGAGCGCCGGGCTCAGCCGCTCGCTTGCTCGGGCTCCGTGTGTGCGTGTGTGTGTGTGTGTCTCCCCGCCTCACTTCCTGCTTCTGGTGCTTCTCTTTCCCCGCCCGCGGCTCCGCTCGGCCCAGCCCAGCTGGGCTACTCCTGTTCCAGGAGCTGCAGCCACCGAGTGACTCACCGGCTCCAACCGGGCGACGGCAACTCCGCTGGCCGAGCCCCCTCCCGGAAAAGGCCGCCGGGGGAGCACGTGCGGAGCGGGGGGAAGAGCGATTTTGCCTCTGGGGAGGAGGGGCTTCGGCGCCCACGGTGGCTCCCACCCGCCAGGAGGGATCCTCTCACCCCCGCCCCCCCCAAAAGTCCTGGGCGTGTTTACTCCGAAGTAAAGCCCCAACGAATGTCAGCGGGAGACTTGTTCCCAAGTCAACCTGCGCAGAAGTGTAGCTTTCCAACCCAATCCTGGGCATGGCCAACTTGGAAGCAACCCCACCAGCGGGACTTGCTTCCAAGACAGACGAGTGAGGGGGGCGCTGGGATTAAAACTGGTATGCGATCCCCAGGTGGGAGCAGGAGGGAGACTTGTGGATACTGAAGGTTGAGGAGAATAAACTCTGCACATGCTCCGGAACATGTCCTCCTTTTTCTTCTTCCTCATTTAATTAGCATTTTTAAGAGATGTGGCCTAGCACTATTCCTCTACCCCGCAAGGAAGTAGGAGGTTGAAGGCCGAGGATGTGGAGAACAAATAGGAGAGAGACCTGAGAGATTAAATTCTCCATCAGCCTTTGGCAACCTGGGGCTGATATCTCAATCAGATGGAGGGCACCAATCATAGTAGATGTCCCACCACTAACTCTGCCTGCCTAAAGATAGGCCCCTGTGACTTACATGGGGTGGGGGAAAGGAGTATTCTGGATACAGCTGGCCAGATGGGGTTTGGAACTGAGGCAGGCTGGATTTCAGCCAGTAAAGATTTTAGTCAGTGACCCCCAAACAATCCAAGAAAGTCCAGCATGCAAGGGCCATGCAGCTCATTTGGGCGGTAAAGACGTCTTGGAGCCTTTAACAATTTCTGTGCTTTTTATGCTGTATTCTGAATTGTTGTAATTTGCCTTGAGTGCTACTTGGAAGAGGTTTTCGACATTTAAACAAATGCCTGATCCCAGGACTTGAGGAAGCACAAAAGGCCAAAATGGCAGGGGCCTTCCCCTTGCTGCTGAGCCTACAGAGATAAGCAGACCTGGGGAAGGGGGAGGGGGGCATGGCTGCTCTGGAAAGCTTTGCATGATGATTTACTCAGTCCGCTGACCAGCCACCTGCTGGAGAAACAGAAAACCACATGGCCGCCTGTAACTGATGTTTTTGTGCCTCCAAGGTAAGAGGGGATCCCCATGAGGAGCAGGCAAATAATGCAGGAACATTCTGCAGCATCTTGACACAAAACCCTTTCAGACTATCTAGTGCCCTCTCTAACTCTTGCAGAGTTGCACTTGGGGGAACAAAACCAGTCACCCAAGCTCACCAGGAGATGTTTCATAAGGGCATAGGAAGAGCCTGGCTGCTGTATTAAGCCAATGGCCCATCTAGTCCAGCATCCTGTACTCACAGTGGCCAGCAAGATGCCCATACATGAGTGCAACAGCACTTCCCACTTGTGATTCCCAGCAAGTGGTATTCAGAGGCATGATGCCTTCCAGCAGTACAGGTAGAACATAGTCATAACCATCACAGATGCCACGCTGTGCACTGGAGGAAGCTTGATCAATCTCAGCCCCCGCCCTATCAAGCAACAGTATGATTTAGGCTTGGAAAAATGGACATAATATGCTTCAGGATGAAACTTCCATTTATTCACAGATTACACCTTTAAGATGTCACAGGGCTCTTTGTTGTTTTTGCTACAACAGACTAAGAAGGCTACCCTCCTGGGAATATAGATTCTTTTTCTCCCTCTCTCCCAAATAATCTAATTAAACAGGTACTAAAACAATTGTTTTAGGGACGTGGGTGGTGCTGTGGGTTAAACCACTGAGCCTAGGACTTGCCAATCAGAAGGTCAGTGGTTCGAATCCCCGCGACGGAGTGAGCTCCCATTGCTTGGTCCCTGCTCCTGCCAACCTAGCAGTTCGAAAGCACATCAAAGTGCAAGTAGATAAATAGGTACCACTCCAGCGGAAAGGTAAACGGCATTTCCGTGCGCTGCTCTGGTTTGCCAGAAGCAGCTTAGTCATGCTGGCCACATGACCCGGAAGCTGTACGCCGGCACCCTCAGCCAATAAAGTGAGATGAGCGCCACAACCCCAGAGTTGGCCACGACTGGACCGAATGGTCAGGGGTCCCTTTACCTTTACCTTAAAACAATTGTTACATTCTTGGCCCACAAAATGGACAAGAGGTTTGTTCCCTGCTATCAGTTCAGGGGGAATCCAAGGAAATAATGGTGTGCTTTTTAAACAGGTAATGGGTGTTTTCCAATAGTATTAATAATGTCTCATATTTTCAGTGTATATAGATAATGTTCTCTTTTTGCAGTAATGATTAAAAACCAGAAGGGAAGGAGGTGGGGGATGTCAGAGGACAAGCACAGCAGAATCAATGGCTATGTTCTACCTCCACTTTTGGAGATAGCATGCCTCTGAATACACACTTTTATTCATTTGTATTAAATTTCTATACCACCCTTCATCAGATGGTACAGATCACAGGGCAGTTTACAATAAAAACACAAAAATACATGACATAGTAAGAAACAAAAACAATACCCCACCCCCAGTTCAAAAGGCCATAGACTGTTTAATTAGCCAAAGGCCTGGCACCTGAAGATAAAGTTTCTGTAAAAAGTCCTGCTTGTAGGCATCCCATAGGCACCTGACTAGCAACTGTGAGAACAGGATGCTGGGCAAGATGGTCTACAGTGGTGCCTCGCAAGACGAAATTAATTCGTTCCGCGAGTTTTTTCGTCTTGCGATTTTTTCGTCTTGCGAAGCACGGACTTTGGAAAAGCTTCAAAAATCACCAAAGTCTTCAAAAACCTCAAAAAAGGCTACCACACCGCGTGCTATGAGTTGCTCCTCGAAGTGAATGCACGGTTTTAAGAAAAAGGAAACAAACTAGCAAGACGTTTCCATCTTGCAAAACAAGCCCATAGGGAAATCCGTCTTGCGAAGCAACTCAAAAAACGAAAAACTCTTTCGTTTTGCGAGTTTTGCGTCTTTCGAGGCATTCGTCTTGCGAGGTACCACTGTATTAGCCTGATTCAGCCTCCTGGCTCTTCTTACGTTGTTACGCTCTAATAAACTTTCCTCAGGACACTTGTTGAACTCCCAGCTCTGCACTGCTGCCAGGATGTGCTCCCCAGTGGTTTCTCGCTCTCTCTTCCTATCCTTGCTTGAACTAGACCACCCAGTTCTGACTGCACACTCTGCAAGCACCCTCCCTTGCCATTTTTTGTTTGTGTGTTTTTAATATGTGAAATTGAAAGGGAAAATGTGCTTATCGGCAATTCTCACATGGTACAAAAGCAGACTTTTATCTTTCCACCTTCACTAATCTAGAGCAAGTTTATGTCTATAATTTCTCCCCCTTAATTTTCTGAGTTGAATGCATTTGTGGTATTAGTATACAGTGGTACCTCAGGTTACAAACACTTCGGGTTACAAACATTTCAGGTTACAAACTTCGCTAACCCGGAAGTAGTACCTTGGATTGAGAACTTTGCCCCAGGATGAGAACAGAAATTGTGCACTGGTGGTGCGGTGGTAGTGCCTGAGGTTAAGAATGGACCTCAGAATGAATTAAGTTCATAACCCAAGGTACCACTATAAATATGTGAACCAATTGTGAACAGTATGTTTTATATAGAAAATGCATCCATGTGCACAGTCCTTATGCACACTAGACCCAGTGTGTTTATCAGACACATATGCACAAGAAATACAGCACATAGTTTGTAAGTTATTAACACTCCCAAATAAAACTGTCACTCCAAACTTCATATGTTCATACAGTACTAAACATTTTGAGTTGTAGCCAATGTTAGTTCTAGCAAGAGTAGAGTAGACTTATTGAAATTAATGAGCATGAGTAGCTTAAGTCCATTGCTTTCAATCAGTTGGCTGAGTAGAACTTAACACCTCCCTTTCTGCACAGGGCAATAAGCTCCCACATCACACTTGCATTCCTTCTCTGGAGGAATATGTGTCAGGATGAGCCATGTGAGTTGCTGGAGAAAGGAGGGGGTTGCAGACCTCCCATAGCACAGCCAACCTCCGTGCTTAACCTTGTCTCACCCGCCTGCAATTGGCAGGGCTTTGAGATCTCCTCCCTCCTTGAGTGCCAGCCAAGATCCTGACCAGGAACACAAAGGCCTTGCCTTGAGGAGTCGGTGCACGAAATACAGCAGGCATCTAACATGCCATTACTCAGTGTGTCTGCCAAGCGACTCTGGTAATTAACACAGGCAACTTCACATGGCCCGTTCCAGGCCACAGCTCCTGCTCCCAGCTGGCTGGCAGTAAATAGCTCACAAATTACCAAAGACCCTCCCTGACCCCTTATTCTGGAAAGACACCACCAGGTGGCTCTAGAAGGAAGCAGAAGGAACTCTACAAGCTTTTCCTAGACCTCTGTATGGCGCTCCCTTATAGGAAGTGCAGCAGGGAGCTAATAAATCCTTTGCTAAATTACAGCAATTGTATTGTGTGAACACATGGCCCCGCTCTCCCCGTGCTCTTTCCAAAGGTCAGAGGCCTCAGCTGTGGCCAATCAGGACTGCCTCACAGTCACTCACTTCCCAGACTCCCTGCCGCACTGACACCAGTACTCCACAGCTTGCTGAACTGGAGGGCTGCCCAAGCCATTTTTGGAAAGGGCCATAGCTCAGTGGTAGAGCATTTGATTTGCATGCAGAAGGTCCCAAGTTTAATCCCCAGTAGCATCTCCAGACTGGGCTGCAAATGTCCCCCATCTGAAACTCTGGAAAGCCTCTGCCAGTCAGTGTAGTAAACAATACTGAGTTAGAAGAATCAATGGCCTGGTTCAGCATAAGGCAACTTCCTGTGTTCCTTGAGGGCTAGCTTCTTCCTCCTGCAATTTTTCATAACAGCAGGTGGAGGAGGAAGCCAATGCCTCATCCAAGCAGGAGCTCTACACTCTCAGCATAGAACAGGCCCGGAAGGTGGGGTGCAAAGCATGTGTCTGTGTGTAAGAGAGAGTGAAAGAAACGCCTCCTCTAGGAATGCTGCAGTTCCTGACCAGGGAGGATGTTAAATTCCCTGGAGATGGCACTCAGCCAGACCTAGCTTTGGGATAGCAAAGGCTCAGGAGTGGCCTCCTTTGACCTATCAGCAAGTCACTGCTTGGAAAGGAAGAGAGAAAAATATATTTTACATGCAGACTGGGACATCTGGGTTTGGTCTCAGCAACTGGAACTTCATGCAACAGCCCGCCCCCCCCAAAAAAAGCCCTGGCAGGAATTGCACAGGAGCTCAAAAATTTCCCTTAAGGAGAGCCTTACTAAGAAGCTACAGTGGACACTCAGGTTGCGAATGTAATCCGTGCAGGATGCACGTTCGCAACCCACAGCATTCGCAACCCGCGTCTGCGCACACGCGGGTTGCAATTCAGCGCTTCTGCGCATGCACAGCCGCCAAAACCCCGAAGTAACCCGTTCCGGTACTTCCAGGTTTTGGTGGTCCATAACCTGAAAAGAAGCAACCTGAAGCGGATGTAACCCGAAGTATGACTGTATTGTGTTCCTTACCACTAGGAGAACCACTGTCAAAGCAGGCTGCTGGTGAATGCTCTTGAATGCTAGCTGGAGCTCTGCTTCAGGTCACATTGAAAAGTCAGCTGGAAAAGTGTGTGTGTGTGTGTGTGTGTGTGTGTGTGTGTGTGTGTGTGTGTAGATAGATAGATAGATGATAGAAAGATACACTTATTGAAAGCCAAACTGAAGAACACATTATCTGGCTCTCAAACTTGAGATTAGCCTGTATTAAGACTACTCAAACACCCACTGCTGCCAGGTTTGCATCACTTATTGTGGGCTGAAATCTCATTACTCTCATAGATAAGAAGATCATCTGAACAGAACCCCATTGCTACACACACCCGACATTGAGTTCTACCTTGTGCCACTCCTCACTTATCCACATGTATGAATGGATTTATTGGACACACACAAACAAGCACACTCCCAACTGAAACAAGGAATGCAGTGCTTACTTGTAGCTGTTTGAGCTGCACCCTCCACATCCAAACCAGCCCTGTAATCCTGAGCAGCTCCGTTCCCCACAGCTGTGCTTTCCACGGGGCCCGATGGGCGTTGGGCAGCCTCACTGGCAACTAGTTTCAGAGCAGGTGCCTCTAGAGGAAAAGCAGATGCCTGAAATAAAAGGAGAAGAAAAGACATGAGGGACCCTTCCAGGCAGTACAGAAAATCAGCTCTGAAAACAAGTCCTACCATATACACATGGACTGGTGGGGGTCAGCACACAAGATTTCCAAGACAGAAGGTAAATAAGGGCCCTTCCAGGCATTCTTTCTATGGTGCATTCATGATTTGTGCTCATAATGGTATTGGGGCAGTCACAGGCAATCCCACTTTCAATGCTGTGTAAGTCCTGCAACGTCCTGCTGAAATCCTGTAACTTTTCACAACATACATTTTCTTTATTTATGGAAAGTATTTATATACTGCTGTATATCATTAAAAGAATCTATAATTAAAGCATGTAAAAAAATTAAATCACAGACTATCAAGTATTATGGAAAGAGGAAAACATTTTCAGCAGGCGTTTAAAGGTTGAAACAGAAGGCACCTGCTGAATCTATACTAGCAGATCATTCAACAGGACTAGGCTGATCACACTAAAGGCTCCATTTCATGTTGATGTCAAATGGGCCTCCCCAATTCAGGAGTCAAATGTGTTTCATCCCCCCCCCCCCGCTTTTGCTGTGCTATATATAGTCTAACGTGCCCCTTCAGATACCAACAATTCAGCAACATTGGGGAAACACTACAGAACAACTTACAAAGTGGAATGATAATGTGGACACGCCTGTATAAATCCACCACACTATTATTGCATAAATGACATATTGCAGAATACACTCACACATAAAAACACCACTCTGGAGGGGCCATTTGTTTTTGCTTGAGCTTGCATGTGCCAGCTGAGAAGGAACAGCACACTGGTTCTGAGCCAGTTCTACCATGAGCAGGAGTTTGCTGTCCACGGGCCTCCAGGTTTTCCCTGTCAGGACCTAAGCCAGTCTTCTTCTGCATGGTGGCCTTGAGAGGTTTTGGACTGCAACTTCCTTCAGTTCTAGTTAGCATTCCCTAATGGATAACAGAATAGAATCATAGAATTGTAGAGTTGGAAGGGACCACAAGGGTCATATAGTCCAACCCCCTGCAATGCAGGAATCTTTTACCCAATGTGGGACTTGAACCCACAACCCTGAGATTAAGAGTAGGATAATGAATGGTCTGGTGCCAGTTGGAACTGAAAACATCTGAAGGGCACTAGGTTGGGGAAGACTCAGCTAAATGCTGAATGCTTGGGAGGGAATGATCTGAGGAAAAGGGTAGGAACCAAAGCACATATCTTAACCAACAAGCTAAAAATGTGGAAGACATTGCATGTTCTTAGGCAGTATCTGCATCTGCCAAACCCATCAGACTAACTTATGCACAACCAATTGTGAGGTACTGTCTGTAGCACAAAACATTTGCACTGCATCAGCAGCAACCTAAGCACCCCAAAGCAGTAAACAGTGAGACTCTTCCCTGAGCAGCTCGTTGCAAAATGAGCTTGCTTCTCTGCTTGCCTATGAACACCTTCTTTACAATAAGGTAGCACAGCTGCATGCAAAATTTGCAATCTGTGCTAGTGATGGGATAGTAAAAATGGGCTGCTTGACACAAAAGCAACATTTGAGCTTGGAATGGGAAGAGGCAAAGTCTGAGTGGCCTGAGCAAAAATAATGTGAACTGGTTCTCAGTGTGGAATTCTTCTGTACAGCACTGTTCTTGACTGAATATATTATTATGGTTGGTTTACTAATAAAGCTGGATTAGTGATGTCTGAAGGTGCACAACCTGTCCTGTGACTCTCACTCCACTTTAGACTGTCTGAAGCCAGTATGGTCTTGGGGCACAGCCAACTTGTCAGCAAAACAACCCAGTCCTGTCCTGTGTGGCTTTGCAGAAGGAAGAAAGCGGGTGTTGCAGCCCAGACTGAAGTGAGAGCAACAAAGAGGTGCAACCTGCTCCAGCCAGTCCTTGTTCCACCTTCCTTCAAAGTCAGCTTGAGTCTAAATAGTGACATCCTTTTACTTCCACCCCCCCTCACACCCAATAAGATTGGCTCTGTGTGTGCTACAATTCTGCACAAGCATGAATCATGTGGTACAGTAGTACCTCGAGTTACAAACGCTTCAGGTTACAAACTCTGCTAACCTGGAACAGTTACTTTGAGTTGAGAACTTTGCCCCAGGATGAGAACAGAAATTGTGTGCCGGTGGCGCAGCGGCAGCAAGAGGCCCCATTAGTGAAAGCACGCCTCTAGTTGAGAACAGTTTCAGGTAAGAATGGACTTCCGGAACGAATTAAGTTCATAACTAGAGGTACCACTGTACCGTGGTACCTCAGGTTACATACGCTTCAGGTTACAGACTCCGCTAACCCAGAAATAGTGCTTCAGGTTAAGAACTTTGCTTCAGGATACAAACATAAATCGTGCTCCGGTGGCGCAGCGGCAGCGGGAGGCCCCATTAGCTAAAGTGGTATCTCAGGTTAAGAACAGTGTCACGTTAAGAACAGACCTCCAGAACGAATTAAGTACTTATTCCGAGGTACCACTGTTCTGGGCAAAGAAATCAACTGTGTAACATTTTCAGCTTTCTAGCCTTTATGTTTGCAAAGAAAGGCTTCAAAGTTTGCTCTTACCATTGCCTCATACCTGTCTGAAGCACATTAAATTATACAGATTAATTTACTACATATAGTATTCAGAAATTCTTAATAAACACTGCAGAAAATAAATAACACAAAACAGATACAGTACATTGTGCACATGTACTTAATTAGCACAACTTGTGCCCAGTGTAAATTTGTTTCTTTCATGTTTTTCATGCTTTTTTGTAGGTGCAGAATCTAGATATTACTAATTTTAAAAAGGATGTGTACTGCTGTGCGAAAGTCCTGATTTCAGGCTTTCCACAAGTTAGCCACTTTGAGAAAAAGAATACTAGACTACATGGGCCTCTAGCTTTATCCAACAGAGTTCTTCTGTAAATTTTTATTTTTAGTATCATCATCATTATTGTCATTATGAGTACATAGTGCTCTGACTTCCAGCAGAGGGTGTACCCCCCCCAAAAAACCCTCTTAAGTTCCAACACCTCACATTCTAAAATTAACTGCTCCAACTACAACAGCATAGTAGAGAGAACACCCCCACAAATGTACAAATGAGCCTTTCATGTAGAGGACAGAGGATCTGAAACCCAAGATGGGTGGACAGGGGATACGCCCCTGAAATGTAAGCCACACAAATAAAGTGCACCTCCAGATGACCTGTTTATTTAGAATTCATTCTTATTTGCTTGCACAAAGCTTATGTGGTGGTTAGACTGTGTCTGGTTTTTAATGAGCATTTGTTCTGATTTGTTTACAGGGTGGTTATATGACAATCAGCATTCTTCCAAAGTTGCTTGCATGGTGCTAATTCATCTTCATCTTAATCATTCATTCATCCCACACCTTTCAAAGCATTTCCCTGTCAATTGACTAACCGCAAAAAGGCTGTGTGTATGTGTGATACACAGTGGATGCTCGAGTTGCGAACATGATCTCTACCCGGAAGTAACCCGTTCCGGTACTTCCAGGTTTCAGCGCGTCCTTAACCCGAAAACGCGCAACCTGAAGCGTCTGTAACCCGAGGTATGACTGTGTGTGTATATATGTATATATATGTGTGTGTGTGTTTGTGTGTGTGTGTGCCTATGAGGTATATGAGATAGAGTGTTGGACTAGGGCCTGGGAGAGACTAGGGTTCAAATCCCTACTCAGCCATGAAGCTCACTGGATGACCATAAGCCAGTTACTCCCTCTCAGCCTATCCTACCTAATAGGGTTGTTGTGGGGATTAAACAGGTATGTAACCTTGAGCTCCCTGGGGGGGGGGAGGTGGGATGTAAATAAATTTGTTGGGAAACAGCACTTTAAACCACTTAAAATGTGGAAACTTCAAGTTACAGCATGTGTCTGAATCCCTCCTGAAAAATCGTGACAGTCTGAAGTCCCCCAAAGGGTGTGAACTCCCCCTTCTTCCACGCTGCTATTGCCTCTCCCCTCTCCGTGCTGATTTATGAGCGTACAGGCCTCGGGTTGACATGTAGAAAGGATTTTTTTTTTTAATGTTGATCCAATATTTTTTAAGGATTAGTCCTCTAAAACCAGGGCAGCTAAATAAGATGAATGGCGCGTGCAAGCTCCGTCGCAAACCTCTTAGGTTCAATGAGGCACACATACGAGCAAAGGCGTATAAATCTACCATTTGTTTCCTGGAACGGTTTAATTTATGGGGACCATATGGTAATGCCCCACACCAACCACTGGCACTCAGCAAATCCCACAAGCCTTTTGAGTGGCAGCACTTACTGACTCCCAACTGGCAGTGTTCCACACAGCTGCCTGGGCATGACCAGCGGCTTGGGACACAGGTCACCCTCATCCTGGAACTGAGGAGGAGAGCTCAAGAAGGACCCAGGTGATGCTTTAGTTTCCCAGGGCTTGTTAAGGAAGATCTAGTCTGCTTGTCTCTTGTACAAATCATTCCTAGAGACTGATTATCCTTAAAAGAGGAAGAAAAATGCCACAGTCCCAAGTTTAATTGGAAAGCAAGTGGCAGTGTTTAGTCACTGATATCCTGCCTTTGTTTGCTGATGGGGCTAAAGGAGGCATACATAGGATTCCTAAGCAACCTCCAATCCAGGCACCAACCAGACCTGGACCAGCTTAGTTTCAGCAAGGTTAGTGCGTTGTATGCCTTCAGACCATGCTCTTTGTCACAGTTTTGTAAGAATGTAAGAGCCTGCTAGATCTGGCCAATGGCCCATCTAGCTGAACATCCTGTTCTCACTGTGGCTATCCAGATGCCTGTGGGAAATGAATGATGCAAGGAATGATGCTTCAAGAATGGCAAGAGCTCCAGGTGACCTGTTGTGGTGCAAGAAGCTGCACTTGATGGACCAAACCAACAGTTCCACCTTGCCCAATGCTTTGCCTCCAACAATGATCAGCTAGATCAAGTATAAGAAACTGGATCTGCTCCACCTCTGCAGGCCAGGCTTGACAGCTGGGTGGGGGCTGCCCACCTATCAATCACCTGATGGGATTCATATGTCATCTGGAGAGCCAAAGGTTCCCCACCCCTGTGTTAAAATACTCCAATTTGGGATTGAGATCTTGACCACTTTCCTTTCTGGAAAGTTTTCACATATAGAGCAAATGTTAGTTAAACATGATCCCAACTCTGTCTGGAACCTCCACAAGGTCACCACTAATCAGTCCCTCAGCTGCCCACACCCCTAAATATAAGCATTCAACTTCATCAGAATTTCATCAACTTTTATTTAAAAAAAGTAAAACACACACCATATGTCTAGCCCTGAGGACAGGAAAGTGAAGATACATTTGAAAGTGTGGGGGCAGTGTCTAGAAAAGCCTCAGAAGCCATAAGGAAGGCTGTATCCTACTACGTTATTCACAGAGTAGACCCACTGAAATTATAAGGCCTAAATTAGCCATGTACCTTAATTTCATTGTGTCTGCTCTAACATGGGCTACCACCTATCCAACTCTTTGCTCATCTCCTTAATGAGTAGAAACAACGATTTAGGCAAAATAAGCATACCTATGCAGATTAGCACACCTTCTATATATAGGTCATAGAATTAAACTATTATTGGTGTAGAATTTACTCTGCCCTACCCTGGATGAACTAACATACTTCCATTTTGGCTTCTTGGCTCCTTTAAAATAGTGACATATGTTTTTTGCTTGCTAGAGAGGTGTGGGAAGGTTATTTAAGGTAAGTATTTGGAGAGATTTCAACTGTTACGGAAATGAGTCAATTGTAAGTTGGCCAGTGCTTAGCTAGAAGTGAAGGGAAACTGAACATTCAAAAGACATAACAGCCCCCTTCCCAGTTACAGATAGGTAGCCGTGTTGGTCTGCCATAGTCAAAACAAAATAAAAAAATTCCTTCCAGTAGCACCTTAAAGACCAACTAAGTTAGTTCTTGGTATGAGCTTTCGTGTGCATGCAGATACACTGAAACAGAAGTCACCAGACCCTTCTATATAGTGAGAAGGTGGGGAGGGGTATTACTCAGAAGGGTGGTGGGAATGGGTGATTGGCAGATAGCTGTGATGAGCCTGTTGACGACTCTTAATGACTGCAATAGGTCTTACAGGAAAAAGCAAGGGGTGAGAAGGTGAAAAATGGCTTTGTCATGTATAATGAGATAAGAATCCAATGTCTTTGTTCAGACCAGGTCTCTCCATGGTTTTAAGTTTGGTAATAAGTTGCAATTCAGCAGCTTCTCTTTCCAGTCTGTTTCTGAAATTCCTTTGTAATAGAACAGCTACTTTGAGATCTTGTATAGAATGTCCTGGGAGATTGAAGTGTTCTCCTACTGGTTTCTCTGTCTTGTGATTCCTGATGTCAGATTTATGTCCATTTATTCTTTGGCGTAAGGTTTGGCCTGTTTGTCCAATATAGAGAGCTGAAGGACACTGTTGGCATTTGATGGCATACACAATGTTAGACGATGAGCAATTAAATAGTCCCGAGATGGTATGTGTGATGTTGTTGGGGCCAGTAATGGTGTTGTCCGGGTGTATGTGGCAGCAAAGTTGGGATCTGGGTTTATTGCAGGCTCTGGTGCCAGTGTCCGTGTCAAGTCTGGTTGTAGTATTATTGTGGGTTAGGAGTTGTTTAAGATTGGGTGGCTGATAAGCCCCCTTCCCCTTACTGCATGCTAACCTGTAGTGGAGGACCTTCTAGCTTTGCAGAAAAATAAGTGTGATATCCCAATGGAAAGATTACACAAGTCATGAGGGGAGTGGATGCATGCTTGCGACGTAACATACACCAGATGTGTAAATATGTAATTAGGGAGTTAATACAGATCCAGGCTATGAGTTATCTGGTTCAAAGTGGGTGGCATGCTTGTTGCTACCAAGTCAAGCTATTTTAAAAGGTGGGCACACACACACACTCACACTGCACACTTTTCAGTACAACATGTCCCAAAGGGTTAATGTAAGGGGAATATGACCTGCTTTGAAACATGTGAGGGTCTGGCAATCTTAGTGCAGATGTTGGAGAAATGCAGCTCAAATCCCTGCTTAGACACAAAAACTTCCTGCATCTCTGTGTGGCAAGTCATTTCTTAGGATAAGAGAGGAACTAAGAAAACATAGAGGTTTCTGAATGCCTCATAGAAACTGTCTATTTCCCTTTACATATTTCACACACACACACACACACACACACACACACACTGCAAGAAGATCAAACCTATCCATTCTTAAGGAAATCAGCCCTGAGTGCTCACTGGAAGGACAGATCGTGAAGCTGAGGCTCCAATACTTTGGCCACATCATGAGAAGAGAAGACTCCCTGGAAAGGACCCTTATGCTGGGAAAGATGGAGGGCACTGGAAGAAGGGGACAACAGAGGACGAAATGGTTGGACAGTGTTCTCGAAGCTACCAGCCTGAGTCTGGCCAAACTGTGGGAGGCAGTGGAAGACAGGAGTGCCTGGGGTGCTCTGGTCCATGGGGTCACGAAGAGTCGGACCCGACTAAACAGACTAAACAACAACACATACATACATACATACATACATACATTCTATCATCTCTCCTTACCATCATATGAGTGGATGAGTCCCAAAGTGTTAAGATGGACTGTTTTACTTCTAACTACAGGTGAGGAATGCTGCCTTTGAACTATTAAGAGAAAAAGACCAAAACATTCATATGGGAAAAGCTGCACATCTGAGAGGTAGATTCTAACTATGCCCTTTCCTTGGTATGTTGGTCTATTGGCAAAGGGAGATAAACACAGCAGAGCTTTAAAAATGTGATCCCACCTCCACATCCCCAGCAGTGGTACAGCTATTTTGCTTTGTATGCATTTGTGAACTGGATACAACAATTAGTTGAAGGGATATGGTTATGCACGTGAAGGGTGGGGTTATGCTAAGGAAGCTGCAAGCTTCATTCTCAATGGCTAAGGTCACCAGGAACAGGAAACAAGGATATAGTCAGCCCCCTAATGGTGCCCCTGGAAACACAGAAAGCTTCATTTTCTCCATGTGGTTCCCATTCATCTTATGGAGAAACTTAAATACTGCCCTGGGAGGATACTATTGCAGCAAAAGCAAAATCTGCCCTCCAGCCCTGACCCAGGGTGCCTGAGCTCCACAGACTGACATGTGCAAATATCTGTGGGCACAGAGATATGTCCTACGTTGTTCTTGTTGTTGTTGAGTCATGTCCAACTCTTTGTGACCCCATGGACCAGAGCACCTACCTACCTAGTCCTCTACAATTACAAGCCGTCCCTCCCACACAGCCCACTCATCATGAAGGCAACTAGGACGTGGGTGGCATTGTGGTCTAAACCACTGAGCCTCTTGGGCTTGCTGATCAGAAGGTCAGTGGTTC
This sequence comes from Podarcis erhardii, assembly GCF_964252035.2. Taxonomy (NCBI): domain Eukaryota; kingdom Metazoa; phylum Chordata; class Lepidosauria; order Squamata; family Lacertidae; genus Podarcis; species Podarcis erhardii. The sequence continues at coordinate 41,801,177 of NC_138511.1, forward strand.
GAATCCCCGTGATGAAGTGAGCTGCCGTTGCTCTGTCCCAGCTTCTGCCAACCTAGCAGTTCAAAAGCATGCCAGTGCAAGTAGATAAATAGGTACCGCTGTGACAGGAAGGTAAACGGCGTTTCTGTGCGCTCTGGTTTCTGTCACGGTGTTCCGTTGTGCCAGAAGCGGTTTAGTCATGCTGGCCCGATGACCTGGAAAGCTGTCTGTGGACAAACACCGGCTCCCTCGGCCTGAAAGCAAGATGAGCGCCGCAACCTCATAGTCGTCTTTGACTGAACTTAACCATCCAGGAGTCCTTGACCTAAAGGCAATTATACCTAATATGATACATTTTTATAAACACTTATGTGAGTAGCTTGGTGCTGCTAAAGGCTAGGGAAGAGAAACTCTTTGCTAAGTGCAGACTTGTGTAGGCTGAAAAGCTCTACCCCCTCAAGAGGATGTCTGCAAACAACCCTGGAGCTCCCTGCCACAATATCTGGTGATGACAACTGGGTTAAATAGTTTTTAACAGTGGGGGTCAGATACATCAGTGAGGTCTGTCAGAATGGCTAGGGGTCTAATGGGGAGAGGGGACTGGTTTATTGGGTGTCTTTTGGTTATTGCTTTAACCTCTGTGGCTCTGCTCCATAGTTGGAGGCAGAATTCCATTGAATGCTAGCTGGGGGAGGGGCAGCAACAGCAGGAGTAGCCCTGCTTATGGGTTTCCCAAAGGCATGTGACTGGCCACTTTGGGAAACAAGGATTCTGGGCTAGATGGGTGTTCTCCATGAAGCAGAGCCCTTTTTACATGTTTACAAATTGTCCCTCAGCGATGGGACACAGCCAACCAACTGGCCCCCAGCTTGTCTCATTCTCCTTTCCTTCTTCTCATAGCAACAATTTATGCTATTGCTAGAACACCACCCGCCCCCTCTACAACAGCAGCATGGCTCTCCTATGCTAAATGAACACTCAGTGGGGAGCTGCCATAGGGGAGGGGGTTAATTAAGGAGGAGGAGCTTGGGACACTCTGGATGAAGAGGGACTGAAGTACTGGGAATGATGATTAGTTATTAGCACTGCTGGCCTGCTAATGGATGCAGCACTCAGCGATATGTAATCAGCAAGCAATTAAACGTATATTAGGCTCTGATCATGGATTAATTAAACATGAAGTCTCCCATGTCTCCCACAGACCTAGTGGGCAGCCCTTAGGCATTTTGGACACAGCAAAGAAGAAGAGCCCCAGCAGAAAAGTGCCCTAGGAAAGCAGTACAGTAATAGCAACAGAGCCAAACAGGCCAGTGTAATTGTTTTGAACTGAAGACCCAGGACTTGTATCAATAGAGGCCAGTGTGAAGCAAGGACCACAGTTCTTAACTGCTGAATCAGGGGGTTCATTTAACCACCCCAATAAATGGAACACATTTTAAACTTCTAGCGTTTTGCATTCACTGCTTTGTTTGTTCACGGGGTTGGGGGGGGGAAGGATGCAGAGTTGCCACGTCCCCTGCCCGCCCCCCAGCAGGGCTTCAGATGCAGCTTCCTGTGTCCCTGCAGCAGCTGCCTTGCTGGAAAAGACTGGGCAAAGCACAGCCATCATAGCTTCAGTCTCACTTCAAGGCAAGAATCCACACCGGCTTTTAACTAGTGCCCTTATCTGGGAAGGCTGCCAATCTGTTTACTAGGATGTAGAGAGAGCAAGGGCACTGCTGCTCCTGCCTCAAGCCAGAATGCTGGAAAACACAGGGTGGATTTTTGCACCTCAGCTAATCAGACTTGTTCCAGCAAGCCCCAGGCTCAGGATTTCCCTCCTAGTATTTTCCCTGGGCTTCTGAGAAAAACAGAAAAATGCTCTTGAATGCATTCAGTTCCTCTGCCATCAAGTTGTACAAATAAGGGTGTGTGGCCCAGGAGTGCTCCCTGCTTAAGCTGCATTTGATGCAGTGCCGACTCAGTAATTGCTTGTGATCTGAAGACATCATGTTTTCTGGCTGCATACAACAGGGTAGGCCAGCGGATACCCTGGGGAAGGCAGTGTTTGATGAAAAGTAATGCAAGAGGAAGGCAGGCATGAGCAAAAGGAAAGAAAGCAGTTCCTCTGACTGCCAGTTGCTATTGCTGGTTCTTGCCTGGCTGTCACCTGCGGAAGGTCACCCGCTTGGCGTCAGATATTCTGGTTGTGGTGCTGGGGCTGATGTAAGTTAGAGTCCAGCAATCTCTGGAGAGTACCTCGCTGGCTACCTCTGATCTATTTTAATATGATCTACCTAACTATGAGCTCTTCAGAATCTCAGGCACAGAAGGCTCTTTCTCATCACCTCTCCCTGATCTTTTCTTTGGGGAGGGACTATAGCATAGCTGTCAACTTTTCCCTTTTCTTGCGAGGAATCCTATTTGAAATAAGGGAATTTCCCTTAAAAAAAAGGAAATGTTGACAGCTATGGACTATAGCACAGCAGTACAGCACTTGTTTTGCATGCAGAAGGTCCCAAGTTCAATCCTGGGCATCTCTGGGTAGGTCTGGGAAAGACTGGAACCCTGGAAAGCCACTGCCAGTCAGTGTAGGCAACACTGAGCTAGATGGACCAGTGATCTGTTTCAGTATAAAGCAGCTTCCTATGTTCCTATGCTAAGTGGAGATGCAAGGGTTTGACCCCAAGTCCTTCTGCACACAAGCCACTGAGATATTGTCCTCCCCTTCATTTGAGCTAAAGTTGACAAATATCTTTTCAGCTGATTTCCTAGTTTAATACTTTTTTAGCATCAACAATGTGCCAGGTGGTATACAGTGCAGAAGTGATGCAACCCCTACCCTGTGAAGTAGATAAAACATCAACACTGAGGTTAGGGCAGTGTGAGTATCCTGTGATGCTGCCCCAAAGTTTTCCAATAAAGTTGGACAGATATTGTCAAAGATGCTTTGAGTATGACGATTCCTGCGATAAGCGTTTATAAAGCCTCGCCATATTTTTGCATACAACTGAACTTTCTTTGATAGCCCCCAGTGGGGCACTAGTCAGACCTCATTCAGCCCACATTTTAAGAAAAGTACATTCAAATTGGAACAAGTTTGGAAGATAGCAAACACTTACCTTTTACAGTACAACAAATATGGTTAGCAATATGGAAAACATCTCATGAGAAAAGGAAGAAGGAACTGAGGGTTTTATCCAATGTATGTTCTACTCAAAGTAGACACACTTAAATTGATGAAACTAAATTAGCCATGTCCATCCACTTCAATGGGTCTACGCTGAGTGTGAAAAACCTTGGATACAATCCAATGAGTCTACTCTGAGTAGATGTTAGTTGGATAGAACCCAGAGTATGATCTGCTTCTGAAAGAGTACACTGCCAATTGTAGCTAAATATTGAACTGTACAACACACCCTTTATTCCTAAGTGAAGAGCCTCCAATATGCATTCCAGGAATAATGCAGGATCCTAGTATCATTGACTGAAGACTGCAAAAGACCCCCCTCTACCAAAGAGAGTTGCTTAAAAAACTTACAGGAACCCACTGGAGAAATCTACCCCTGCCCCTCTACAATGGTGTACAGACTCCACTTTTAGACATTAGCGGACACAAAGGCAATACTGTGCTGAGGGAGGAGGAATGAAGGAAGGCTGTTGTGTTTTGCGTTTTTCACTCTCCTCATTCTCCCCCCTCCCCTTTGCTATCTGTCAGAAAATCATCCCTGTTACACAGATAAGAAATAATTGATGCAAAGGAGCCATCTGTTTGCAAATGTGAAGTATCTGCTCAATTAAGAGGGATCTGTCCAGCCAGATAAAGCATCTCTCCATCCCCTTCCTAGAAGGAGAGTGCCTCCTCGGCCTGACCATGTCCTCAAAGTCTCACAACCAATTAGAGTGCAGCCGAGTGATTTGGGCGCTAACTTGTTATCTGGTACCCCTTGGCACTTTTGCAGGGTGTGTGTGCCTGTGTGTGCGCCTTGACAGAGCGGGGGGTGGGGGGTGGAAGCAGGGGGGTCTTGTTCTTCTACCAGTACACAAGACAGTACCAAAGTTGGACCAATGCTTCGAGGCAGGGGGAGCCAATAAAAAACCCTGCACTCGTGCCATGAACATACTCAGGGGGCAGCTATAATTAGAGTGCAGAAACAGATCCTTGAGAGTTTTGTGGAATGGCTTCCCCTCCCCTTTCATACTAAAAGCAGTTTCAGGAGCACATGAGGTCTTGCCAGTGTTAGAGAACTCCAGAAGGTGACTGGACACTGAGGACCCAGCAACGTCACTTCCTTGGGAAAGCACAGACGCAGCTCAGGTCAGCAGATGGCAGATTTATTCCCTCCCTGGCCCATGAGTTAAAAAAAGGAGAGAGACAAAAGATTCTTCAGCGGATGAATCTGATGCTGCTATTAACATGGAAAGATTGAGCTGTCAGCCAGCCTGGTTGCTACAGCAAGAGAGTCCTGACACTGGCAGTGTGTTACTTGAGAGTTGGCTGACCTATTAACATCTCCCTGTCCCTGCCAGGGGGTCCTACAGGGGAAAATGTCAGCTTCACTCCAGGGTGACTAAAGATATTACATGTTATTTAATTATTTGCAGAGAGAGTCAGAGGGAGGGAGGGAGGGAGGGAGGGAGAAGCTTGCACTTTTAAACACTAGAGGCATAGCTTGGATGGACATAAATTACAACTGTGTGTGTGCGCGCGTGAGCACAGATTAAGGAAGAGAGTGTAAAAATCAGAATTGATTTTGGGCACAGCAGCCCAAAGGAGGTGAAGAGAAACAAGTAGGTCGTCATCACAGTCAAAGGTTGCCACCAGGGGAGGCTATACAATGTGAGCAAGTGAGAAGGTGCCCACCCAGAAGCCCAACAACACCAGATCAAAGCACAGGCAATTCCTGTTCTTGACACTTGGCATGATGGGAGGGGAAATTTGAAATCTTTCTACCGTGTGGGCAATGCCATGCTTGGGCCAGATTGGTCACTGGAAGTGCTGGAATGCAACTCTGCCTTGTATTGAAGGATTGTGTAGTCACATAGGGAGAAAGGAGAACCTCTGTCGTTCCTAGACTGTCTTTCTGACCTACCCCATGGTCACCTTTTCTCAGATGCAAAACCAATGCTCTCAGGGCTGCTGACCTCACTTCCTGCATCCTCCCACTTCTTTACCCTTACCTTGGGTAAGGAAACATCTTTGTGTCTCTCTCCTGCTGAGAGCAAAAGGCAGACATAATTCCTTTCATCTCCACAAAAACCTTTCCTATCAAGCATGCATTTCCTTTAATAAACTTAGCTTTTGTGTTTTCCTGAACTGAGTCTCTGTGTGATTGCATTCAACGCTAAATAAACCATGCTCCTCCAAGGAGGGAATCATTGATAAGCTCAATGTCTGCTGATGCATTTCAGCCCCAAACACCATCTTTGGGAAGGGCATGTGGTTCAGATCCTATAGGCTCAGGGTCAGCAAACTTTTTCAGCAGGGGGTTGGTCCACTGTCCCTCAGTCCTTGTGGGGGGCTGGACTATATTTGGGGGGGGGAATGAAGGAATTCCTATGCCCCACAAATAACCCAGGCATGTATTTTAAATAAGAGGACACATTCTACTCATGTAAAAACACACTGATTCCCAGACCATCCACGGCCCAGATTTAGAAGGCGACTGGGTCGGATGTGGCCCCTGGGCCTTAGTTTGCCTACTCATGCTATAGGCTGACTGCTACCCTCTCTATTCCAGCCCACCCCCAATGCAGTTTCATCAGTGAACATCAGGAGTACGACACAGGCGGCTGCTTTTGGGGTTTATGGAGGGGGTTCTTCAATTAAATTACACAGCTCAAGACAGACTCAAAGCATAATTAATTGATGGCATTTGCTGCCTCCAGATATGAAGATGGCTGAAGGCTTAAAAGGCTTTAAAAGATTAGACGAATTCATGGAAATTGAGGTTATCAATTGCTATTGGTCCTGCTGCCTATAGGCAACCTCCAGGATCAGAGATACCCTGCTTCTGGATCCCAACTACTGGGGACAAGAGCAGAAGAGGGCAAATGCCCACACATCTTCACTTCCCAAAAGCACATGGTTGATCCTGTGGGAAGCAGGATGCTGCTTCCAGGTTGCAGAGAGGCTCTTCTAAAATAATAATAATAATAAGAAGAAGAAGAATTTAACTGGGGTGGAAGAGCTCTGGAATATCAGCAGCTGTTAACTAAGTAAGGCCTCTCTGTCCAGAGGCGGTGTACCCCTGAATACCCATTTGCTGGTTGGCAACATGTATTCATGCTCTGTGGCATCACAGAGGGCTTTTTAAAGCCAAATTAATTTATTGTGGAGCTCACTACCACAATAAGTAGAGTGCACAGGGCCTATATTTTAGGGGACTAGACAGACTGAGGGAAGAGGATAGCTTATATCAATGGCAACTAGTTCATGATGGCTACATGACATCTCTTGCCTGATAGCTCACCTCACATAGAAGAGAGCTGTAGCTCACTGGTAGAGAACATACATTTCATGAAAAATGTCCCTGGAAGGCCTTTTCCAGTCAGTGAAAGAGGTAGACCAATGTTCTGACTTGCTGTAGGGCAGCTTGCTATGTTCCTATGCCTTGGCATCTGAGCTTCCCTGAGGTATCTGGCTAGCCACTTCTGAAAACAGGGTGCAACACAAGATTGACCCCTAGAAGTACTAGCAGCCTCATGCCAAAAAAATCAGTGCAACTTTGAAATCAGTGGTTAAAATCAGTGCGGATTTTGTTTTTGTTTTTGGAAAAATAAATAAATGTATTTTAAAAAATAAAATAAAATCAGTGCGGATTTTGAAAGGTCCGGTCCACCAGGTTGATACAAAATGTCATCTGTCTCCAAATACAGACAAAAACAACCTCATTGATCTCAGGAACCACCATGCAAAATTTGGTTATGATATTTTAAGAGGTGTCCAAATGCATAGCAAACAGGCAAACAACTTTACAAAATATACTGTTATGAGTTTAGGGGGAGTTGGCTGTATGCCAAGACCCTTCTAATCCCTATATTCAGCAAGTGTTAAAATTCAAATTCCTGGAATAGCCAGGCTAGCTTTCTAGTGAGAAAAGAATGCTAAGGAAACAGTAGTGCTTAGGAAGGATCTGCCAATCATATACACAACAGCTCTGATGGCCCAACGGTTTGATTCATATTTGGATCATGGCCTGGGATACATGCTGCAAAATGAGGTGGTAGTAAGGACAATACAAACTCAGACTGCAGATATGTGTGGAGAGGGTATCACTTTATAATTATTTGCCACTTAAAAAAAAACTTTTTCTGTAGGTAAACAATTAGCATATAAAGGAGAAAGATTCTAACTCAGCCTGATCCCCATGTTCTAGATTTCTATTTGTAAGGAGGTTTGTTTGGTTTGATTACATGGGGAAGAATTAAAAAATATGATACCTCCATCTGAATTGGAGCAGTCCTTTATACAATCCCAGGACTCTGCCGCCCAACTCATTCTGCTGCACGGATAATGTGTGATGAGCAAGTGATATGCACAGGGGGAAAGTGGCATCTTCTGATCTAAGAGAGGAAAATAGGGTGAAGAAAGAGACCACGTAAAGTGTAACAGGAAGGGAATGTGGTGACAGTTCTCGCTCTCCCAGAGAGCCTACAAACCTGGCAGGCTCCCAAGCTGCTGTGGTTTGGAGCCCTCTTGTGGTCTGAATGGCAGTTGCAACCCTATTCAACTCCAACCACAAAGGTGCCACAAACTGGCGAGCTGTGCATGAGCTGCAAGTGAGCCAAGCTGCACACTGCAGAAGTGGAAGGCAAAAATCCTTGGGGGTCACAAGCCAGATCTAGGAGGGGGAGTTGAATTCCCAGCATCTTCCGGAAGGGCTGGGAGACAAACCCCTGTCTGAAATTCAGGAAAGCTGCTGCCACTCAGTTTAGACAATGCTGACTCAGTCTAAAGCCACTTTCTATGTCTATGTGCCTTGGTTATGTTCCTGTATCTACCCACTCCCAAAAAAACATGGGAAGAAGCACCAAAAGCCTATGCAGGACAAAAAAAAGTACCGGTAATCCCGTCGTGGCACGCCCCCCACAAGCAACAATTGAAGCACTGTAATTGATTTTTATTTAAATAAAAAAAAGCCCACAGAATATTATCTGTCAAGCAGCAGAAATGCTGAGAGACATTTTTTGTGGGGCTTAAAGCCAGGGCTACAGAGCTTCAAGTAAAGGATCATTCCTAGCTTTCCTTCCTGCCATTTCCCATCATTGCTCCAGTCCCAACCCCCTGGTTAACAATACAGATTATTTCCAAATTACTTATTCTCAGAATAAATCATGAAATATAGATATTGTCCATCTTCACGCAGTAGTTCACATGACTGCTAACATATGTCACTGTGAACTACAGCATGATGAGAGTGCGTAGATGGACAACCAGAACAGACTAGCCTCCTTCCTCCCTCACCAGCTTGGTGATATGCGGCTGCCACCACTGAATAACATGAGGAGTTGGCTCAGGCATTGGGAGGAGCAGCACAGTGGGGAGGAAGGCACCCATAAGCACCAGCCTGCCTGGGAATTCAGGGATGCTGCTGCTGATTAGCATACAGAGTCAGTCTGGGTGGTGGAAAGAGGAGTAGGAGGAAGAGGAAGATGTCCAGAAGCAGTGGCCTGAGGATCTACACTGGTGGCATGAGGTGGAATGGGGAAGGTCTAAGGAGTTACCATGGGGGAAGTAAGTGGGGAGAGGGAAGTAAGGGGGTGGGGGAGTGAGAGGGGAGGGTTAGGCAACTGGAGCAAGCAGAGGCACAGCCCCAGTATATGAAATTTGCATAATATACTTCATATGGGAATTAGTGTATTGGAATTTGCAATACCTTAGTGCCAAGTGTGTACAATAAATTGGTCATACGGTTTTGCCACTTTCCCCACAGGATGGGAGGGGGGGAAACCAACCAACCAGCAGTTGCTCATCTGCACACACAAATGCATTTTAAGAACACATGCAAATTTAGTACCTGCTCCTGGGGGTAGGGGAGAGAAAGAACAGCCAGGCAACAGAGATAAAACTCGCCAGGTGTCAACTCTCTTGCTTCTATTCTTAAAAGAGGGAGTCCAGTTCCTAACAGCATGAGTCTCTTTTCTGAGTCTGTGTTCCTCCTCTGAATTAAAGGAGATAATTTCCCATCCTTTTGTCCCCCCACCCTCCCGGTACAGTAAGAAGCTGACACCTGTGCAAACATTTTCAAAAGCTTCTTGGCATACAGGTCTGCCGGCAAAGAGGAGCGAGCCTGCTCCTCCCCAGCCCCCAGCTCATCTTTTTGTTGGTAAAGCCGCCAAGCCGTTCTGCTCATGCTGTGGCTGGCTTTATTGGTGCACACGACTTGCCATCCTCCCTGCTGTAATTGCAGCAGTGGCAGTGGGAGGCACAGCACTCAACGCGCTTGTTAGCCCAGACGCTTTGAGCTGCCTCTGAGCTCCTGGGAGCTGCTGCCTCTCAATTTACAACACAGACAATGGGGCATCCACTGGCTGCATCTGCCTGCGCTGCTGGTTTCTGAGTGGCAGTGGCACGCTCTCCCCTTGTGCAGGTCCCTGGTGAAGCTTCTTTGAGCACACCAATTCTCTCCGCAAAATAAAACCTACAAACCATGTGCTCAGATCAATACGAGAGGCCCTGGTGTGCGTCCTTCTGCAGACATTGGTATGAGGGTGCACACACAAGAGACAGGGCCTTCTTGGTTTGGGGGGGGGCCTTCATTTCAGAATGGCCTCCCTCAGGAGACCTATTTGGATCCATCTCTCTTATCTCCTTTGGTGGGTGTCAAAGACATCTTTTTTCCTAACAGGCTTTTGGATTTAATTCTGGCTGACTTGTTTTCCGTTTGTCTGCGGCTTTACCTTCTATCTGTTTTGTGACTGTATTTATAAAAATCTACTAAACTGAAAGGTAAAACAGATCCAGGGTTGGATTTTGGGTCACCCCTGCCAAACTAGAAGCCTTTGCTGCTGCTCCTGGGAGGCCAAAGGGACATTGCTGCTGCTGTGAGTGATGGAAGAAAGCCTTACTCCCTGCTGCAAGGCCCATTTCCACCCGGCCTAGGGGGCAGGGCCCAGACTCACCCTGAACAGCTAAAAGAGGCTTCTGGGAGGCCACTGGGACATTGCTGGAACAACTCTTGGGTTGGGGCAACTAGCTAGAATGTTTTAAACAGTTCTAATTTTGGTTCCTCTGTTTTGTTTTTGTCAGGTTGGTGTTGGTTTAATGTTTAGTTGGGGTTGATGGTTATTTTAATTTGAGTATAACTGTAAACTGTTTGTTGTTGTTATTATTATTATTGTTTTTGTTGTTGACTTTTATTTATTTATTTATTGGTTGGCTTGTTGCTTGTATAGGATATTTTGTTTTTTAATGTTCAGTGTTTTATTGTGTTTTTATATATGTTGTAAGCCACCCAGAGTGGCTGGAAAAAGCCAGTTAGAGAGGCAGTATATAAATTTAAAATTATATTACTACTACTACTACTACTACTACTACTACTATTGGTTTCAGATGTTGTGGGTCCTCCTGAGTCACTCTGAACATGCTCAAAAGCACTCTCGGCTTTTATTACACATCACTTCAACCATTGTAGGCCTGATTCCTGGCACAGATTCTGACACTGGACCTAGATTAGTGCTGGTTCAGAAATGAAGGTGTTTTGGTTATAGAGTGGGATCATAGCTCAAAGGGACCATCTGCTCTTTGCTTACAGAAGTTCCCAGGTTCCATCCCTCCCATCTCCAGTTAAAAATAGGGGTGTGAGCCTGAGGTCTGTGAGCCAAATACACTCCTTCAGACCTCTCTATCTGGCCCTCTGAACTCTCGCCAGACCACACCCACCCTCCCTCCCAAGACTAGGCCCCTCACTGTCTTCTTCTTCTTCTTCTTCTTCTTCTTCCCCTCCCATCTGTGTTTGCCTGACTGCAATGGGTCCTTGAACTCTGATAATGCAGCTTGCTCATCAGGATGGAGAATAGAAAGGAGGGGGTGTAGAAGCTAGCCTACTGCACAAAAGTAAAAATGTAAATTTGTCAGTCTGGCCATTTTTGCCTCCAGCTCCGCACACCATGTGCCCCACTTCCCACCTCAAGAAGGTCACTCAGAAGGAAATGAGAAGCATTGGGCTAAAAAAATGTTCCCCACCTCTGACTTAAAAGAATCAGGCAGCGGATGATGGGGAAAAGATTTCTGTCAGCCTGAGACCCTTGGAAATGGCTTCCAATAGGTGCTGGGCCAGATGAAGAAATAGTCTGACCTTGTACAGTGGTACCTCAGTTTATGAACTTAATCTGTTCTGGAAGTCCATTCTGAAACCAAAGCCATTCTTAAACCAAGGCGCGCTTTCCATAATGAGGCCTCCCGCCGCCGGTGCCCTTCCACCATTTGGCTTCCGTTCGTAGACTGAGGTAAAGTTTGCTAACCGGAACACCTACTTCTGGTTTTGCGGAGTTTGTATACCGAATAGTTCGTAAATAGGGCTGTTCTTAAACCGAGGTACCACTGTATAAGGCAGCTTCCTAAATAAGGCTAAAAGGAAGGTGGGAAAGAGAGAGGCTTGAATTTTTTTAAATGTAAAAAAACCAAACAAACTTGACTGCTGTAATTTTAGAATGAGCTCAGAGAGATGAAGCTGGGGAAAGGACAGTCCACCAAAATACACCTTGGAAGGGCGAAAGGAGGCCTTCTAGCTGGAGGGAGAAAGGAGGAGGCCTGAAAAAGCATGTCAGCAGACCCTGGTGTTTTGGGCTGTGCCCACTGGCTAAATGGTCCCCCTCTCTCTTAGTCTGAAGATGATAATGTACCAGTGAGGGAAAGCGCCACAGAGGCTCAGTGGTAGAGCACCTGCTTTGAATGCAAAAGGTGACAAGTTCAATCCAAGTAGGGCTAGGAATGTCCTTTGACAAGCCCTGGAGAGCTGCTGCTGGTCAGTGTACTCAGTATCAAACTAGATGGACCCATGGTCTGACCTCATATAAGGCAGTTTGATATACTCCTAACATTAATGATTTTTTACTGAATTCTATCACAGTTGATCACAATTATCTCCTCCAGAAATCCCTTCTCTTTGTACCTATTTAATAGATGCTGCACTTCTATTTCCAGTATGTGTGGGGCAAAGTGTATTTGTACCTCATACTGGGGCTTACCTGCCTAGATCCATCCACCTGGGAGAAAATACAGAATATACAATGAATTCATCAGCAGCGATGTGCCTGAGCACGTTCAGATTTTCCACAGTAGGCCTCCACAATGTATATGGGAGACCACTAAATTGCAGTTGTCAAGAAGTTCAATGCTACCACTTGTGGAATAAATTAGGACAATGGATTTTGATCACACTGCATGTGTTTCATTGCCTTAACAGTGCCAGGATGTCTGCCTTATCAACAACTGACTCTTTGTATACGAATGGCCACTGTAAATTACATACTTATCACCCTCTGTACTTTTCTGCATTTCATTTCCTTCTGACCTCTCTATTTACAAGTCCACTCTCCCCATGCTCCACCCCCAAAAGAAGCAGTGTGTACCTATACTTGTTATTTAGGATAACAATATATCTGATGAAATGAAGGGTAATCTAGGAAAACTTATGCCGTTTTTTTAAAAAAATCTTTAAGGTGCCACAAGACTCTTTCTTGTTTTTGCTGCAATAGACTAGCAGGGCCACCACTCATGAAGCATCTACCAGCTAGTCCAAGAGGTCATACCTGACCTGGGATCCCACCTGAAGTAGTGTAGGAGAAAGGCAGCCCTCTCTTTGCCTTTCCCTCCATCCTGATGGCTCTTTCATGAAAAAAGCCTTGGTGGATCAGAACAAAGGTCCATCTAACCAAGGCATCCCCAACCTTCGGCCCTCCAGATGTTTTGGACTACAATTCCCATCATCCCTGACCACTGTTCCTGTTAGCTAGGAATCATGGGAGTTGTAGGCCAAAACATCTGGAGGGCAGCAGGTTGGGGGTGCCTGTTAGAATCTAACCTGTTGCCTGGCTGTCCTGGTTGGGGCTGATGGGAGTTGTAGTCCAAAAACATCTGGAGGACACCAGGGGTGGTATTCAATGCTAGCCCTACTCAAGAGTAGACCCACTGAAGTTAATGGACATGACTGACCTTGGTTAAGTCACTTTAATTGATCTAGTCTGAGTAGGATTTAGTGGGGAAGGCTGATCTAGTCCAACATCCTGTTTCTTGTAGATGCCAACCAGATGCTTCTCGCTGGACATGAAGGCAACAACCCTTCTTTCCTGTTGTCATCCAACCTCCCCCTACGACTAATACACAGTGGTACACTGCCTCTGGATATGGAGGTTCCATTCAGCCACCATAGTTCATAGCCACTGATCTACTTCCTCCATAAATGAGACTAATCTCCTTTTAAAATTGTTACGCTGGTGGCCATTCTGCCAACAAATGATGGAGGTCCCTGTTTTAATTTCTGGCATCTCCAGGGAAGGCTGGGAGAAACTCCTGTCTACAACCCTGGAGAACTGCTGCCAGTCAGTGTAGACAATACTGAGCCAGATGGACCAATGGTCTGGCTCTGTATAAAGGGAGCTTTCTATATCCCGGTGGCAAGCTTATACACCAGTATGGCATAAGGGCCAGCTTTAATCAGCCTCTTTGACCCCTGCCTATCTTTAAAGATAAAGGGATGGGTGGTGGTTTGGGGATGCACCCAAAACATCTCCTGCACATGCCATGATCCTTTGCACCACCCTGAAACAGCAGATGATTTTGTCTGCCCCATGACACCACAGAGGCTACTCAGCCCACACTTGGTTCCAACCACCTCACATTTGCGTGGCCTACACAAAACAGCTGTCCCCTACCCCACCCCCACCATGCACAGACTGCCGCCCACCCCCACCCCTTCCTCAGTCACAGGGAGAGGGAGGGAGGGAGCAAGTGTGGATCAGGGAGGAGGAGAAGGCCCTGGAATTGTTTGCTGGCTCTTTACAATGGGGACTGTGCAGACGGATCCAGGGTCAGGGGTGAGAACAGCTATAAGTGGCTTATGCCTTTTGTGAAGGGGGTTGAAGTGACAGCCCAGCGGATTAACAAAGACGTCCTCTGTTTTCCGGCAGGTCATGTGGAAAGCGCCCAGTCGACCCCTGTCACTTTGCCAGCAGAGCAGACGCGTGTTCGAGAGCAGAGCAGGGAGGTGGCGCAGGGCGAGGGGGCAGGTCAGCATGCAAAGCTAGGGGTTCGGGGGGGGGTTCAGAATGGGGGGGGGAGGAAAAGGCTGGAGCAAGCGGCATTTCAGCTTGCTGGCTCTAAATTGTCCAGCTAAGCGCAATCGCTTGGCAAAGCAAAAAAACGAACGAACTCAAGCGGCAAAATTGTTCGCATGGAAGCAGCACAGCTGTGAGTGACTCAAGCACCAAGAGAGTCTTGCGGTGGGGCGGGGGGAGTGAGGGGGGCAGGCAGGCTAGGCAAGGTAGCAGCAGGTCCTGGCAGGAAGGCACTACTGAGTTCAGTTACAGCCACATCATGCATTTGAAATATTGTGATTCTGCTTTATCAGTAGTGGTTTCCCCCAAAGAATCCTGAGAACTGTATTTTATTAAAGGCGCTGAACTCACACTTTCCAGCCCCTTTAATAAACTACAGTTCCCAAGATTCTCCATGTCTGTCGAAGTTCTATAAGACTGTTTTAAATGCATGTTGTGGGTGTGACCTTCTACTCTGCACTCTGCCACTTATTGACTACGTAGCCTTGAATATTTCTCCTAGTCTCTCCAGAGCCACTTGCAATGGATTCAGACAAACAGACGAGCCAACAAAGACCATCATGATGGAGAAACTGTTTCTTGCCACCATGTCTGTTGGTGTGAATGCCAATCCTAGCTGAGATCTTAGCTCCTTGTCTCTGCCTCCACATTTTAAAGACATTCAAAAGGCGGCGGCTCAAATAGGGGCGCAGATATTCCTCATTTCCTACTTCCAGAGCCCTAAAATGCACCTTTGGGTGACACACATCCTTGGGGTTGGAGTCCCAACAACATCTGGAGGGTCACAGGCTGCACATGCCTGGATTTTTTGGTAAGGAATGGGGGGACAGAATGGAGTACTTAGGTACAGGTCTGAAACTCCCTTCTTCTTGCAAAAAAAAAAAAACCCACAAAAAAACAAAAACAAAACACAGATTCACTGTCTCAGCTGCTTATCTGAATCTAACCCCTAGCCCAGATTCCTCTTCACCATCACTCCTTTCAAAACTACGGATATCATTACAGGAATTATTAAACAGAGAGCAACCCCTGACCCCTCTGCTGCTCCAGTGAGCTGGGAAGCAGAAGAAATCAGGGCGGCTGAGGGAGTGCATGGGTCACTGCCTCCCCAGCAGTGAAATGAAAGGATCTCCCTATGGTTGGAAGGGGTTGGCATAAAACGGATTACACAGCTACAGCCACACACTGTATCTCTTCCATGAAGATGGAGGCTGCTGGTCACTCTATCTGCAACCATTTTCTCAGCATGTAGGCATCAACTGCCTGACTAGATCAAGGATGGGGAACCATTTTCAGCCTGAGGGCCACATTTCCTCCTGGGCAACGGTTGGTGGGGGCACATGCTAGTGGTGGGAAGGACCAGAGGTGAAGTGTGTGGAGCAATGAACACAAATTTTACCTCCGAACAGAAGCCTCTACACACATTCACACACCCCTCTGCATCCTCCATCCAGGCAACCAAGAGGCATGATCAGAGTTCAAGGACAAATTCTGGCCAGGCAAAAGCACTCAAGGAATGTACAAAACAAGACCAGTATGAGTGTGGCCTGCAGAAAGACGGTGCAGCTTGGGAAAAGACTGAGGGCCTGCTAGAGAGTCCTGGAGAGCCACATCTGCCCCCCGCCCCCCAGTCTGAAGTTCTCCACCCCTGGTCTGGATTGTATAGGCTGATCCATGAGGGGCTTGTGAGCAGATGGCCCAAGACTCACAACAGAAGAGCCCTGCTGGGAGGTATCCTGCTTTTTTTGGTTGTGCCATAGCACAGGAGTGTCCCTCCAGATGGCAACAATGCAGTAACGTTGGCAAAGCATAACAGAACAACTAATAAACAGGATTAAGGTGTGGATAGATTCAAATCCACTGCAAATCCACTATTATTGTATCAATGACATGTTGCAGGATACACCCGCAAAAAAACACACCAGTCTGTAGGGGCCTATACTCTCTGTGCGTGTCATCTGATTTTCCTTCTACCCTTGTCTCACCCACATTTATTTCTGCCTTTCATATCTTCTCTCACCTCTCCCCCCCCCCCACTTCACTTTTTCCATCTCCCATTTTCTTTCTCTCTCTCCCTCTGCAATGAAAGCCATTAATTCGGCTGTGAAAAAAAGCTTAAGAAGTCACAAGCAAACAGATGTACCAGAAGATGCCCTATGACCAGATTGTGGTTTGGGAACAACACTGAGGGAATATTTGGCCCAGCTTGTCAAATCTTCCCCTGTCCTAACCCTTCATAGTTTCTATTTTTGCTGCCCATGGATCTACTGCAAAAAACAACAGAACAGAGACTGGAGAAAGAGAAGAGAGTCTTCCCAATGTACAGCACAAAATACAATGAAACCCTTTAAAATCATGAAGTAGGAACATGCAGTCTTTGTAAGTCATTTCCCAGTGATGGTCAGAGATGGGTCACAGAACCTCTTCCCTGGGTGCTCATCTCCAATGCCCCCCTTTGTAATGTGCTCACTGGAGATGGCAGACAGACAAACATCCTCATTCCCCCCTCCCCTTTTTATGATTGATTTTTTTAAAGCCCTGCAGCACCCCCAACAGGTCATCTTTGGCTCACGCAGGGACTTTTAAAGCAATGGTTAAGGTACACTTCTAAACAAATGAGCACCTAATTAACAGATCCCATTCAAATCATTATTCTTCTATGCAGCAGAGAAAAAATGCCTTCTCTGCAGGTCTGTCAGACAGAGTTCTGGTTTAAGAAGACACAAAAGTTTATGTCCCCTTGGTCATAATAATAGATATACCCAAAATCTTTTTGTTACCTTATGAAGAGTTTTTGGCTGCCAGCAATGTAAACTACAGAGAACAAGCCTGTGCTGGCCCACATGTTCTAATGGGGACAGGGTGCTCTGAAGCAGCACATCCAGCTGGAACCAGCTGGATGTGCCCTTCCTGCCTCTCTTGGACCACTGCTTAACCCCACCTGCCATAGGTTAGGAAAGTGGTGTCCAAACTTTTTTCGAAGAGGGCCAGATTTGATGAAGTGAAGGGCCATGAGGGCCGACCAAAGGGCCAACCAAAGTTGTTTACCTTTTTTTAGGATTGAAGTTGTGGAGGTTTTTTTAGTATTTAACCCCAGGAAATAAACTGCCACAGGGGCCGGATTAAACCGTCTGGCGGACCGGATTAAGCCCCCAAAACGGACTTTGGACATGCCTGGGTTAGGAGGAGCTGGCTAGATTTGTGGATCAGAGGCATGTTTGTTTTGAGGGTCAGATAAAAAGAACTACTCTGATCTGCCTCCTTAGATCCAGCCATGTCTCACTAGGATGGAGCCCTGAAATTTGTTTTCAATCAAAGGACTCAGTCTTGTGTCTATGGGAAGGAACAAAGCAAGGGAGAGAGAGAGTACACACAGCTTCACAACACAACGCTGGAACACAGAAACTGTGGAAGTTGCCTTATGCTGAGTCAGTCCATTGAGTTATTTAGCTCAGTATTGTCTGCACTGACTGGCAGTAGCTCTCCAGGATATCTGTCAGCCATCTTCCACAGTCTTATTTAGAGATGCTGGGGATGGAGTCTGGGACCTTCTGCATGAAAAGCAGGTGCTCTACTACTGAGCTAAGGCCCTTCCCCTTAATGGAGGGGTCTCCAAAAGAGAACATCAATAATACTTCAATTTCCTACTGTGCAGTCCAAATGCTAGAAAGTCTGAACAAAGAGGCAGATATTCAACTGGTGCCTAAATGTGCACAATGTTGGCACCAGCCTAACCTCTAGAGTGGGGTGGGGCTGGGGGGGGGGGTTGCATGATTGGGTGCTACTGCTGAGAAGGCCCTCTGATGGGTAATTGCCCCTTGGACAATCCACAGGGTCCTCCCCCCACCCATTGGATTTCTCTCAAGTGACGGGCTGGAGGGAAGGAGGCCTTCTGGTCAGTACCTGGGACCCAAACCATTTAGAGCTTTATACACCAGAACAAAAACCTCAACTTGGGCTCAGTGGCAAACAGGCAGCCAGTGTTGATGGAACCTACCTCCAAAAATCCACTTAGGTAAGCCAGACAGTTACATTCTCTGGAAAGACTAGCAGCTGATTTCCAGCCAAGAACCACAAAATGACAGCACAGCACCCTCTGCCAAGACAGCAAAGGCTGGGGTGTGTGGGTGTGGGTGTGTGGGTGTGTGGGTGTGTGTGTGGGTGTGTGTGTGTGTGTGTGTGAGAGAGAGAGAGAGAGAGAGAGAGAGAGAGACCAAGACCAGTGGATTTGTTGCTTTAGCCATGCAATAAGGAATACTAAATTAGCACAGATTACCAGATGCAAAAGAAGAATTCAGTATGGTAGTTATTCCAACCAAGGGAAGAGGTATAGGCCTAACAAAGCCGCTAGTCCACAGCACAGACGATTCCCCTGAAACCAGTATAAAGTGCCATCTACTGATGAGTACCTATGCACCAGCATCTTCTGCCATGTGAAACCTTTAAAGATGGAGAAGTAAACCAATACTGTATTGAAAAAGAACAGTTTGCCTAAAATCAGCCAACAAGGTCAAGGACAGAGTGGAATCTGAACTTGCATTGCCTAGACCCAACACTGAGACTACAGGTGCTAGGCCAGAGCCAGGGAGCAACAACCTATTCTTTTAAGGCAGGGGTCACCAACCACAGACACATTTGGTTTTCTGTATGGGTGCCATGGGTGCCACTCCCTCTGGTCACTTTCCCCCACTCTCACAGATCAGCACCCCTCAAACCAACAGACATAAAGGGGGAAAGCATGTGCATACATACTCCAGTTTTCCAAAAGATCTGGGTAAAAGTTCAAGTAGAATTAATATGAACCTTAAAAAGTACATAAGAGGAAGTGGGGGAAAGCATCACTCTTCCAACTTCCTCCTTCAGCTCTATGTTCTTTTCAAGGGAGAAAAAAAGTAATCAGCACCACTGTCTCATGACCAAGGTGACAATGGGGAGAGGGGCTCAGAGATTTCATGGGCACCACGGGAAGAGCTCAAGGGCACCATTTTTGTGATCCCTGCTTTAATACAGACTCTGAAAATAATGAAACACATTTTCTTAACTCCTTTTCTTCTGCCAACCATGCTATACATATGTTGATTGTGATTATCACATGATCACCTGGGTATGTGCCACTTTTATCACATGGTCTCCTGCCATTGGATAGGAAATGAGTATCCAAGTAATCATTAGATCAATTGTCCAATTCCCTCCAGGAATATTAATGGATATCAAGATACTGCAAGGAACTGTTCATCCATAGCTCTCCAAAATCTCATTAACTAAATATTATAATAGAATACAGATAGATGCTTGGCATTTATACACTTTCAAGTGCACATTCAAGGATTTGAGGCACTTCACATGCACTATCTCAGAAATCTTCACAACAGCCCTGTAAAGTAGTCTGGTATTATTAGTCCTAAAATAAGAAATTACTGGCTTAGAATAACCAGGTATAAAAACTAACTGGGACATGCTGATCCCTATCATTTCCTCTACCATGTCACAGGCGTCTGAAAAGTAAAAGGAGATCTGTCACACATCTCTCTGGTTTTCAAGGGAGTTTTCACAATGGAAATTCCCCATCTCCCAGTCCCTGCTACTCATGTTCCCAACTGTCTTGGCTGTGAAATATTATCCACCATGAAACCCATATTACATTAAAACATGGCAATCGTGCTACACACAAGATGGGTAGAAATGTAAAGAAGCTGCTTTATGTTGAGTCAGACCATCTTGCTAAGTACTGTTGACACTGACTGGCAGCAGCTTTCCAGAATTTTCCAGAACAGGGTTCACTCTTTCCCAGCCCTAGCTGAAGATATCAGGGGATTGAGGCTGGGACCTTCTGCAAGCAAAGCAAGTGCACTACCACTAAGCTACAACCCTTCCTATAATAACAGTTGGCCATCACATCCATTATCCATGTGCAACCTCATGCCCCTTTACCTTGTTTTCAAAACTCACTCCAGTTGCGCAGCAAGTGGGATATAAAGAGCTGTCAGGCCATCTGGGGAGGGATCACCAGTTTTTAAAAGATCCAGGAATAGGTCTAGGAAAGGCCATTTTCTGCCTGACACCCCAGAGAATTGCTTCTAGAGAGAGCAGAAAATACTGGGCTAGTTAAATGAATAGCTTGGTGTGGAAAAAGGAAGTTTCCTATGTTCTGTCTAACCCAGTACTATTTGCTCCACCTGACAGCAGCTCTTTATGGTCTTCCCCAGAACCCCGGATCCTGTTGCTCAGAAAGGCCAAGGATTGATTGATCCAGGAACAAAAGCCTGAGCTTTCCCATTGTACTATGGCAGGGATGGGGAAGCTTCTCCAGCCAAAGGCAAAAGAGGTGGAGGAATTAATGTAAATTTTGCCATAGTACAGTAGCCTAGTTTCTGTGTGTGCGCGCATGCACACGTGCGCGCACACACACACACACCTCTTTATTCCCCCATCCAGACAAGCAAGAGGCATTATTCCAAGGACATGTTCTATTCAAGCAAAAATACTTATGGTGTGAAGCAGGGCCAATGAGGGGTGTGCCCTGGGGAGAGATCCAAGGGCCAGCTAGGGAGACCTTGAGGGCTACAGCTGGCCCCTGGGCTGGAGGTTTCCCACAAATGAACTGAACCAAGAGCAGCAGCTTCTGTGTGCTACTTTCTTGAAGCTCCCTAATAGCCTTCCTGCCTCCAAGCATCCGCTTTCCGCTCAGCACACAGATAGAGGAGAAAGGAGAGGGATTTGCAGTCCTCAAAGAAGACAACCACTCAGCAAATTGGACCAACAGGAAATTCATTAGCGCGGGGGTATGCGTAACAACGGGCTTATCAGCTCCTGATAATGTCAGCCCCCCCAAGTAGGTGGGAGAGCGGCACTGCCAAGTCACACTGGATTAAATTAATACTGATTAATTGGGACTCCTGAAAAGCGGAACGGCAAAGCACCACGCAGGGATTTGGAGCTGCAGGAGATTCTCTTTGTCAGGCTGCAGAACCTTCCAGGCTCTGCCAGGCTGGGGGTTAGAAACTGGCAAGCTATCAAGGAAGCTGAGAGAATCTTTCCTGCCCCCTCTACTAATTCTTGGTGGGGGGCATGTGTCAGCCATACCCTATGCAAATGCAACTGATTTGTCCTCATGGACTTTTTAAGCACCCTATAATCAAACCTGTTGTTGGAAGGCAGGACCACATCCTTACCGTACATTTAAAGCACATGACTTTCCCTGAAGAATCCTGAGAACTGTAGTTTACTCCTCATCGATCTACAATTACAACCATCCTTAACAAACTACAGTTCCCAGGATTATTTGGGATGTGCTTCAAATGCAATTTAATTGCATAGTGTGTTTGAAGTGAGAGGTATTTGAAATGAGAGAAAGGCAAGTTCATTTCTTGACTTGTTGCCCTCAAAGGCATCATCTCTCCCTCACACTTCCAGTTGGCTGTGACCATCAGCACACATTCCCTGAAGACAATACACATACACAGATGCACACCTGCCGTATTTACCGGTAAGTAACAGGAGATGTGTGCAATTTTGCCCTTTCACATCTGCAGATATTCCTGCCTTGCCAGCATCACCTCCTTGGGACACTAGTTTGCAAAGGCAAATATGTGATTTTTTCAAGGAATCAGATCCAAATCAAGGTTGTGTCTTCCACACCTCCAGATATTATCACCCACAAATGCACATCATGTTCCCTGTCCAAGAGAGAAGGCAGTGGTACAGATATGAATCACTCTTGTGCATTGTATGAGCAACTGGCTTCAAGGCGCAGGAGCGTGCAGTTAAGCAGCTACACATTTACATACAGAGATAGATCTCACAAAAATATTTGCAAACTAAGAGCCTGCTTGGAATCCTTCTCCACAACAACCTATTTTTTTTCCTTTTGGAGCAGAAAACCACAGCTAAGAAGGAAGCCAAGTGACTGTGCCGGGCTGGGCCAGAAGCTACTAGCGGCAGCAGAGAAAACAGCCCCGAGAAAGGCAACTGTGCTGGGAGTGGGAAAGCAGAGCTCCAGAAGCCCAGCTGGAGAGATTCAGCAGCACTGATCTGGCCTGTGGGCAGCCAGCAGAGGAATGGACTTTCACAGAGTCTTATTCCATGGTAAGTAAACACTTGGGCACTAGAAAGCAAAGCCCAGAGAGACGCACTGGCACACCACACGCTAGGGCAGGTAATCAGGGGTTTCAACTAAAGCCTTGTCTCATCCCCAGCACGCAGTGGTGGTAGATTAAAGCATTTGTTCTCATCTCCTGCCTGCCATCGAAAGACAGACTTAAGATGAGGTACATTGCTCTGGTAATCCACAGATTAAATGCACACCATCTGCATGGTGAGGAGGCCCTAATGCAGGATTTTACCTGGGAAAGGGGGCGGGTAACACACACATATTACAGAGTGCATCTGATGTAATAAAGAGGTCTTTTGCCCACCTGCAGCGAAGGTCTTGGCCAATAACAGGGGGCAGAATCCAATAACAGGGGGCAGAATCCCTGCCGGATTCTTTCACACGCAGCTGATTGGTGTAAGCTTCAAGTAGGAAACCCCCTGGTTCTCAGATCTCATTTCAGAACTCACTCATTGGCCGTAGACAAATAATTGTGAGGATGTTAACACTAACAAGATGTAGCAAAGAAAAGGGCCACAGTTCAGTGGTTGAATGCATGTTTTGCAAGCTATAGGCCCCAGGCTCAATCTCAGGCAATTCAGGGTAAAAGGACAAGGAAGTATAGTGATAAGACAGACCTCTGCTTGAGAGCTTGCCGACCCATTGTCAGCCGGAATAGATACTCCACAGGGCTAGATAGATGGAATGGTCCAATTCACTATAAGGCAACATGATAAGTTACTAGAGAGAGTCTGCAACCTAGTGGCACAGCACATGCACTGGATGCAGAAAGGCTCTGGTTCCATCTCTAACAAGATTTAGGAAAGACGATTGTGACCCTGAAGAGCACCCAAGAACACAAAAAGGGCCTGCTGGATCAGGTCAATCACCCATCTACTCCAGCATCCTGTTGTCACAGTAGCCAACCAGCTGTCTGCAGGAAACTTGAAAACAGGACATCAGCACAAAAGCACTCTCTCCCACTATGGTTTCCAGCAAATGGTATAGTGTCCTGATCAATGGAAGTAATAGCCCATCTCTATTCTACCTTGGTTCTGGGCACCACCAGTTAGGAAGGATATTGACAATCTGGAATGTGTGGGAGAGGGGCAATCAAGATGATCAAGGGTCTGGAAACCAAGCCATATGAGGAACAGTTGAGGGAGTTGGATACGTTTAGTCTGGAAAAGAGAGAGAGAGGAGATATGATAGCCATATTCCAATATCTGAAGTGCTACCACATGGAAGATGGAACAAGCTTTTTTTTTTTGCTGCTCCAGAGGTTAGAACCCAAATCAGTGGATTCAAGTAACAAGAAAGGAGGTTCCAGTAAACAAACTATTCTTCCTTGGAGGTTTTTAAGCAAGAGATTGGATGGTTATCTGTCATGTATGACCTAGTTGAGATTCCTGTATTGCAGAGGGTAACTTAGACTAGATGAGCCTCGGGGTCCCTTCAAACTACAATTCTATGGTTCTATGGTATTCAGAAGCATTACTGCCTCCAGCCAAGGAGGAAAAGTCTAACCATATTGGCTAGAAGTCATCAGTAGCCTTCTCTTCCATCAATTTGTCCAATCCTCTTCTAAAACCATTCAAGTTGATAGCCATCACTGCCTCTGTGGAAGTGAGTTCCATAGTTTAACTACATACTGTGTGAAGAAATAGTTCCTTTTTTATCCTAAATGTTGCAACAAGACACTGCCAAAGTTGGTAGGTCTCAAATAAATGAGCTAGATATATGGTGACTTTATAGTAATGTATAGCAAAATGCTTTGAAAAACACTAGTATGACACAGCAGCTTGTACCAGACAGCATTTTAAAAAGGTCATATGCCCAGCATCTCCCAGCCAAGTGAATAAAAGGGTTTGTCTTACCACAGCTGGCTTGCAAGCACAAGCCATTCAAACAGTATTTTTCCCAGCAGGAGTCTGCAATTTTCAATACGTATCTCAGCATCCTTTCCAGTGAAGACTCGCCCATCAGGGCAAATGGGACACTACCCCACCATTCTCAAGCTGTCCAAATCAATCCCCACCAGCTTGCCTTTGTATGTACAACAAGTCCAGACGGTGGCACTGCTATCTTTCTTACTCCTCAGTCTCAGGGTTGCCCTTGCATAGCTCAGCAGCAGGGATGAGAGTTGGGGAGAAAACTAGAATTAGTTGACTCTACCCAACATTGGCTCTGGCTCCATGTCCTGTGGGCCTCCCAGACTTATGTCACACCAGTCTCAATGGGTGTCAAGAACACCTGATCCTGTAGAAAAGGTTAAGGTCCAACACTTGGACTCTGTGGTGCAGCACAATATCTGGGTTCCATCATTCCCTCCCACTTTGCAGGGGCAGCCAAGCTCTTTCCAGTTTACTTCCCTTCTCTGTAGCTCTGCATGTTGCTTGGTTTTAATTCTGCAGCAGTGGCAGAGGGAGGGGAGGCAGTTAGTGTGAAGAGGGGTCCCTGCTTCGTGCAGGCATCATCCCTGCTCTAATCTAATCTCCTGCCCTGACAAAGAGGCCTGTAATCTCCTAAAGTAATTAAGCAGGTGCAGCCCTGTTGATGGAGAAGAAGGAGGAGGAGGGTCTTGTCTCCTCTGCCAGCAGAGCCAGCTGTTTCCCTTTGGAAAAAAAGAGTAAGGTGTCAGTACCCCACACTGCCTCCAGGGGGTGTTGCTTTCCTCTTGGCAGGGATTCTTGCAAAAAGAAGCCACAAGTGTTGCTGATGTTCTTTTGCTCTGAAATACCAAAGAGTAGGAGCGTTTTGTGCTGGCTCCTACTACCCTCCAATTGGACCTACCTCAAGGCTGGTGGGCACAAGATAGTCAAGGTAGGTTGATGGAACTGAGGTAGCAAAATTTTCTGGCTGTACCTAGCATTCAGGAGATGAGTTCTTCAGAGGTGTGGTCCCCATCAAAATCTGTACCTCTTCTACACATGTTTAATCACAGTTGCATAAATGCCAATAAAGCTTCACAGCTTCACAATCAGATTTTCATGGGGCAGGTCCCCTTTTATCCACTACAGAGCTCCTTCTTGCAAGAGCTCAGCTGGTCTGTGTGACAATTAACATAAGCTGCAGAGGAGATCTGCTGCAGATAGAGAAAGTTTGGAGCTACAAAACAGGAACAGCAATAAAACAAAAGCCCACTCAAATGCTAGGCTATGTGCACACCAGACATTTCAAACACACTGAAAGAACATTATCACTCTGCAAAGAATCATGGGAACCACATTTTGATAAAAGTGCTGGAAACAGCAGCTCTGTGAGGGGGTAAACTACAATTCCCAGGAATTTTGAGGGGGGTGGGTAGCTATAAATATATAATATGTACACAGTCCCAGTATCTTTTCTTTAAACTTTAACATGTGAATCTGGGGGGGGGGGTCCTCTTTTATTTTTATTTTTCCAAACTGGGTAAATTGAATTAATGCAAAGGTTAAAATGCCTGATTGAATTTGACTGGCTTTAGTTTCAACATTATCACTTTGGGACCCAGACATATTGGTGGAGCCTTTTCCTGTCCTAAAGAGTGCATGAGTAAAAAGGGGAAACTGACCCTGGTTGGGTGTATGTGGGAAGGGGGGATTCCCTCTCAGATTTCCCCAGTCCTTGCCCATTTGCAAAGTCACCACTGGGTGAATTATACTGGATTATGGGTCTGTGCCAAGGTCGCCAAGGCGACCAGCAAAGCAGGATTTTTGCTCCTGTGAGATCATTAGCCCTGGCTGAGGCCACGGCTGTCACACCTCAGCAGGAAAAGGCTGATGCAGGCCAATGTTCAGGGTCAGGTCAGAGGTCACCTTATGAGGCAAAGGGGCTTGCAAGGCCATTCCTCTTATCCCACTGGGAGGGCTTCACCTCAGTTAAATGAGGATGTACAGAAGGAGGGAAGAAGAGAGCTCCCAACTAGAAAGAGGTAAGCTTGCGCCATCTATGTTTCTCAGGCAGCCACCCAAATACTAAAAATATGTTGCTACACAAACTAAGCCCCTTCAACAGTGCTAAGGATCCCCAATAAAATTGAAAACATCTAGCAGGAAGAACATTGCAGCTACACAAAGCACATGGTTTCCCCCAAAGAATCTTGAGAACTACTACCACAGAACTACAACTCCCCAAACTCTTAAACAAACTACAGTTCCCAGGATTTATTGGGGGGAGGAGTCACACACTTTAAATGTACACTGTGTATGCAGCCCAGAGTGCATGCCCATGCAGCCATGGAACTCACTGGCTGGTCTAACGTACCTCAAAGGGTTGTTTTAAGAATAAAATAGTGGTGGTAGTGTAGAGGTTGTCCATTGAAGGTCTTTTTGCCAGTATTCCACAAAATCCTGCACAGCCTCAGTGAATGGTCCTGCCATGTAAGGAGTGGGGTGGGGGGAGAAGGAAGGGGGGTTGGGCTTGAAGGCCTGGCCCTTTGCTGTCCTACAATCCAAGATTCTATTCATTTACCTCTCTTGCTAATTCATCATCTCCCATGTCAAATGCTTGCTTGAAAGCCCAAATGTAGGGAATTGGGTTTTGTCTTCTTTTAAAAAAACTAAAAAGCAGCCTCAGAGGTCCCACAAGGGGGAAAGAGGAGGAATGAATAACCCTTTCCCAACCAGCCAAGTATCTGCACAAAATCCACCCAAGCTATGTGTCTCCTCTGTGGGGTTCTAGATGGGGGGGGGGGAGTGCTTTTAAGCAACCAGTGGGGGCAGCATTAAGTGCAACACACCCTATCACTACTCCACTCAGCTCTGTTGTTTCCTGGGTCTGCTTTTCATTAAAAACAAAAACAAAACAAAACACATCTGGGGATTTTACACACACAGTCTGACCCTGACTGAGGCTTGCACTGATGCTTACATCTTCTGTTTTCGAGACTTCCACTGTCACTTTCTGTCTTGCTTCTTTCCAGGCTGTGTACTTCCCTCAACTGCATTAATCCCCATGTGTGGAAATGGGGAGAGGTGGGATGAATAGGGGGAGGCAGGCTGGGAGCTGGACAAGGAGACCTACAGGCAACTCCCATCCCAAGAGACTCAGAGATGCAACCCGAAGCTGGTATTACTTACCAGTGCAATAAGGAAATGCAGAGTACCATTACCTGCACACTCCATTAAGCACTTAAACACCATGTGAATAGGACACGTCATTGGGCATTAATGGGCTGCTGCAAGGGAGATGTTTCTTGAAGAGTGGCTGGCAATGAAAAGGGGAGCGGGAGAGACAGAGCTGGAGAGCCAACAAAGTGATGTATGACACATAGGATATCTAAGCACCGGGACTTTTGGACAGTCACTATTACTCTGGAAAGCAGCCAGCCCTGAAAGGCTTTATTACAGACCACACTGCCCTGTTGATCTAAGTGTTAAGAGTGTGGCCAGACTGTCCCTATTTTGCAGGAGATATTCAGGTGCAAACTGGACCCTTAGGTTTCTGCATTTAATGTGGATTAAAGACCTCTGTCACCCTAGCACAACAAATCCACATTTTAAAAAAGAGCTGCATTTTTATGGTTTGGAAAGTGATGGGGAATTACACTGAAAAGTGGGAGATGAATGAATAGTTATCAGGAATACATGGTAACTCAGACAAACAAACCAAAATAAATGCTCAGTGGACATAACCTAACCACCACATAAGCTTTGTGAAAATCAAGACTGAACAAACAGCTTATCTGAAGGAACCCTAAAAGAAAAGCAGAGTGGGGCTTAATGGAAGTCAGAGACTGGATATAGATAGCAGTTATAAAGACTGCATCTGAGCCCATGAAGAGTGCCTCTTCCTCACCAGCACATAAACAAGAATGGACATCACCACATAAAAAAGAGCCCTTGTGGGAATGAGTGTCCAATAGAAGTACAGAAGTGTTTGTACAGATCAGGGATAGGGAATCCATGGCCCTCCTGGTGTCATTGGACTGCCAACTCCAATCAGTCCCAACTAGCATGGCCAATGGTCAAGGATGATGGGAGTTGTACTAGCATGGGTTCCATGTCTCTAATACAGATATATTAACGTATTAGGTATTATGCAGCTTCCTATGTCCCTATGGGTCCCATATGGGTCACTGGCCCTGGCAGTTGTTGACCCTGGTCCTTCCCTTCTTTCCCCATTTGCAGACACTAAGGAACATCAGCCTGCATTTAACAGCACACAAATGCAATAAGAAGCTGTATTTGTGCCAGGCCAGACTGTCTGTCCATCCAGCCCAGTGTCATCTTTTTAAATGGGCATTGCTTCTCCTAGGTCTCAGGCAGAGAGCAGAGGTCTTTCCCATCACCTGAAGCCGAGACCATTTGTGGTCTGCTGCAAGGCATAACCTCTACAGTGTCCCCCCCAAGAACAATATGCCACTTGTACTGCTCACCCTTACACTATGCCCTGCTGGCTCTGTGAGGAGGCATATATATGTCCTGCAAGGCTGTGACTGCTGCAACCTAGACAATAACACAATCCGCTCCTAAGCCAAATGAACACGGTTCTGCTACTTCTCTGGAGTGTGGCCAGCTGCCTCCTCCCACCCTTTTCAAAGGCCTTTGGCTTCTGGGGGCCTGCCCGGAAATGCTGTCATCCCCTCGCATGGAGCCAGCTGTCCTGAGGAGCGGGCAAGGCCTCGGGAACAGGCCCAAGACCCTCCTGCCGTTGCTAATGTCGCAGGAGCCAGGGCTGAGCCGAGGCCACACACGGTGCGAGAAAGCCCAGCTTATCCCGCATGGCCCCAGTTGTGGTAAGCCAAACAATTGACTCCATTCACGGGGCTCGGCCACTGCTGCAGAGGGGGCTGGGTCCTGAGATGGTGCCAGGAAAAAGGCACCAGAGAGTTCCACCTCCGGCTCAAGGGAGACAGTGCCAAAGTCAAGCAGCAAATCAGACAGAGGGAGAAGCAGAGGCGACTACCAGACCCAGGAGGAAGAAGGCTAGTGTGGGAGTGTGAGAGCAGGAAGACAGAAGCCTCTGGTAGAGCCTGCATGCTCAGCAAGGCTAAGCGTGGGGGGAGAGGGAAACCCTCCAGGTGCTTGATATGAGATTTATCCCAGGGCCGGGCAGTTTCTGAACAATTCAGTGTTTGGTGGGGGGGGGGATATTTTTGGCAGCAATTCTTACCAAATGTAAGGGCACTGCAATGACTGCATGATTTTGCTATAGGAGTCAATAGAGTAGTCCATGCATTTGGTGAGAATTTCTGGTAAAAGTTTCCCAACAAGGAAGGGCTTGTTCCCAAACACCTAGGCTTGGAATAAATTCCATTTGCCTGCTTTCCCCATTTTGTGATTGGTTTTCTCTGTCTTGCTTCCAAGGCTGCATACACACCATACATTTTAAGAATGACTTCTCCCAAGGTTACCCTTAGGGCCACAGTTTGCCCCTCACAGAGCTACAATTCCCAGCACCCTTAACTACAACCCCCAGGATTCTTTGGGGGGAAGCTGTGTCCTTTAAATGTGTGGGGTGTACATAGCCTCACTCTCACCCCTTGTCTCCTGCTCTTATGGCTAGTTAACAACCCACTCCTACTGATTGTTCAGTGGCAGCAACATTCAGCAATGAGGATCACATGTGAATGGGCAACTACAGATACACCACTCCTGTTCTCCACAGACTTGTCAAAGTTGAAACTCAAGTTTCCTCTGGAAATGCTGTTAAATCATTCTTCCTTGGGTGGGTTTTATGGCTGGTGTTAAGCATATATGGACATTAATCTGTTACAACATACAACACTTTACAATTTACCGTAATGGGTATTTTATTTTGGCCATTATCGCATGAGCATATTTTAAGTACTTTTAGTGACCCTGGACTCTTGGCCCTGCCACCTGAAAGGTATTGTTATTAACTTCTATAATACAAGACTGCAAACCACCAGTGGTCCATGAGCTTCATTCAGGTGGTCTGTGGAAT
The DNA here is from genome assembly GCF_964252035.2 of Podarcis erhardii. Classification (NCBI taxonomy): domain Eukaryota; kingdom Metazoa; phylum Chordata; class Lepidosauria; order Squamata; family Lacertidae; genus Podarcis; species Podarcis erhardii. The sequence goes on from NC_138511.1 coordinate 41,831,394, forward strand.
GTCTGTGAAGAACACATACAATTTTAATTCTATGGAATTCAAATTTTAATATGGTCAGATTCAATATAAGAAATAACAGAAGAAATAGAAATGAAATTATAAACCATACACCATCTAGCACAGCAAATTGCAATTGCTACAACACATGGGGGGATCATTAAATGGTTTCCCAAGAACTCCAGCAATTTTTTCAAGTGGTCGGAGCAGGAGACAGTTTGGGAACCACTGCTGTAATGTATTCTTTCTTCCTTCCTTCCTTCCTTCCTTCCTTTCTTTCAAAAAGATATACAATTTATCTCATTTATCTTCTCAACACTCCTCAGAGGTGTGTCCCTATTGCTCCAATTTTACCAACATGGGTCTGAAGCATAGAGAAATTAGCTTACCCAGGGCCACCCAGTGAGTTTATGAATAGAGAGATGAGCTCAACTATCCCAGGCCAAAGTCCAGTACTCTAAACATTGTATGCTACTGTCACTACAACTCCAAAAGTTGAATTGGCTGATGCTGTGCAGGGCCCAGGGCCAAGTAAGAAATATAAGCCATAACCAGATGCCTGCCCAATGTTTCCTTGAAAACCTCCACGACTGGGCATCTTTTGCTTCTCAAAGCTAAGATATAGGCAGCTGTTAGAAGGAAACCAGAAGTCTAGCCTGGGGGTCGTGCCACGGAATCAGAGGCAAAGACACACAGAGATGTGCCACGGGCAGAAAATGCTCAGACAAAATATCCAGGCCAAACAAGGGCCATCCCAAAAGGCAGCCTGGGCGAGCTACAAATCCTTTACCAGAGCAGTCAAATCTTTCACTGCCCAGGAAGATACTCCAAACTCTAGTTCTGTGACTCGCCAGACAGGACAAATGCACTAAGAATGTAGGGTTGTCAGTGATCCCTGAAACTACTGTAGGGAGATGGTGGGCGATAGTCCTCCTCAGCTCCTGACCCCTTAACCAAACTGCAGGCCCTACACACACACACACACACACACACACACACACACACACACACACACACACACCTTGCTTGGTAGATGCATCATGGGAACCCAGACAGGCACCTCCCTTGCCTTCTGAAGAAATTGAGTCCTTGTTCCTTTTTCCATTTTATGCAGGCAAGCCCCTTTATGGATGAGTGTGACAAAAAGGGAATTGAGAGCCAAGAGCCTGCTTTGGCCTTGTGTCCATGGGAGTGTCGGGTGGTGAGAGGATGAACTGCAATAAGGCCAGGGCAGTGGGAAAGGCCCAGTGTGGCCTCTGTTGCCCCCACCTTGGCGTTGACAGTGACTTCATCCCACTGCGGTGCAGCCTCTCACTCTTCAGATGTGGCCCATCAGCTCCAAAGGCTTGGCCAGGCTTTTGGTTCCAGGAGCGGAGCCAGGCTTTGGGGCTTGGCAGGACGGTTCCTACAGCTTGCAAAGCAGAAAAGTCACAGAATGCTTGGGCTGGGTGGGTTGGGGAGAGAGCAAGAACCTTCCAAGAGGTTGGTTTTGGCTTCACCTCAGAGAGCTTGGAAAGGCTAGTAAAACCTAGCCAAGACCATAACATCCATTCCTGGCTTCCTAGGGGAAGTCGAGAGCAGGAGAAACTCTGCCACCCAGAGCAAGCCTCCCTTATGCTAGAAGGGCAAAAGACTGCAGCAGAGGTGCAATATCCCGTATCAAAGACAACCAGACAACCAGTTTTACACAACTTCCTAGCATACTGTCTTTTAATAAGCAGCCTGCTACAATTTAGGGCCTCTCCACACATCCTTTTATTTATTGCACATTCCTGATTATTTGCACTCATTGTGGCATTGGTGCCGCTTTCAATACTGTTTATGCCTGAGAAAGTTTTTGGACTCTTTCATTTTCAATCAGTTCATTCCCCATGACTTCCTGATGAAATACTGTAACATTTCATAACACAAAAGTTCACGTTTTTGTTGCACTATAGCACAAGAGTGTCCCTCCAGATATCAAGAACACAATAACATTGGAAAAGCACCACAGAACAACTCATAAAACAGAATGATGTTTGGTCAGGTATAAATTCACCACTAATGCACTATTATTGGGTCAATAACCTATTGCAAAACACACTCAAGAAACCAGGGTTTTTTTGTGGGGAGGGGGGGTGCTTATCATTTGCTAACACATGTTCCATGTCCAAGTGATGTACAGTCCCTCCCAAAAAAGGAGGGTGGGTACATTACTTCTTCATCCAACACAAAATTAACTTGCAGCACAGGAAGGGACAACAGTGACGAGATGCAGGCAACTCTTTTTTTAAAAAGTGAATGGATAAATTCATGAAGGAAAATGTCTATTAGCTATGATGGCTCAATGAAGCCTCCATGTCCTAGTGCAGTATGCTTAATAACACAAGGTGAAAAGGACAACCAAGCCAGAGAAGGGCAGTCAACTTCATGCCCCAAATGTCTGGCTAGTTGCTGATGAAACAGAAGCTGGAGTTAACAGTCTGACCCAGCACGTGTTCTTCACATGTCCTAATCAAATTCCTGTGTTCCATGTGTACTGAAAATACTTTATCTCCTCACAACTTCTCTCTATGAAGAACAGTGTAGGCACCTGAGCTATGCACCAGCATCATTTCTAGGAGTGGGCAGAGAACCAACTCTTGAGAACCCCATTGGTGTACCTGTGCCAGTACACTGAAGCCAGCAGGTGCCTTGGAATGTCTACGGTGAGTTGTGACTTCAGTGTTAAGTGGGAGGAGGGATGATATTGAGTGATTATGGATGAAATCTTAGAAGTCAGAAGGGAGGCTGAGCTGGATTTCCAAACATATAGAGGGGCAGGACCTCTGGAACCTATATTATTATTTGTGTCTCCCATGTAAGTATCAAAAGCAGGATAATTATGCAAATTAATGCATCCAATTTCTGCAGGTCACAGAATTTCTGAAGGTTACTCCGCCGTCAGAGGTTTTTCTGTTGTGGTGTCAAGATAGTGGGATTCCTTTCCAACTGAGGCCCACCAGGCTCCATCTTGCCTATTGGCAAGCAGGAAAAATGCAATGATCCCCGAATATTTTTAGGGGGCCTTCAAACTGACACCTTTTGATTTCACTGAGGTTTGCTTTCTAATCATTGCCAGTTTCCCTGTTGTTGTATTATGTTTATACTATGCTGTGTTGGCTTGTTTTTAACTGTACACTCCTTTTAGGCTTTTTTAGATTGGCAAGTTGGGCAATGGGATACAGGAAATAAACTCACTTTCCTTGCTTCAGGGAGTTGGTTATGACACTGGCACAGAAATGTGTGTTCATGTGTATACTTTTGCGCTTTATAGTCATGCCTTTGCCAATCCCCTAGCACTGCATGCATGTCCAAATGGAGATATTTTACCTGGGCTCCAGATGAGTTATGGCAAAAGAAAGGGAATTTTGTGGCTGATGAGTCCCCATACAGAATGCCATCCTAAGATCCCATCTGGACTATACATTTAAAACACTATCATACTACAGTGGTACCTTGGTTTACGAACTTAATTCGTTCCGGAAGTTAGTTCTTAAACTGAAACCATTCTTAAACCAAGGCACACTTAACCTAATGAGGTCTCCCGCCGCCATTGTCCTTACACCGTTCAGATTCCATTTTTAGGCCAAGGTAAAGTTTGCAAACCAGGACACTACTTCCGGTTTTGTGGAATTCGTAAACTGAATCGTTCGTAAACAGGACTGTTCTTAAAATGAGGTACCACTGCACTGTACTTTAAACAGTCACAGATTCCATGCAAAATAATCCTGGGAACAGAAGTTTGTAAAGGGTGCTAAGAATTGTTAGGAGAAAGCCCTATCCCCCTCACAAAGCTACAATTCCCAGTGTGGTTTGACAATCAATCTCGCTCCCCAGGAAACTCTGGGAATTATAGCTCTGTGAGGAGAATAAGGTAAAGGTAAAGGGACCCCTGACCATTAGGTCCAGTCGTGACCGACTCTGGGGTTGCGGCGCTCATCTCGCTTTACTGGCCGAGGGAGCCGGCGTACAGTTTCCAGGTCATGTGGCCAGCATGACTAAGCCGCTTCTGGTGAACCAGAGCAGCACATAGAAACACCTTTTACCTTCCGGCTGGAGCGGTACTTATTTATCTACTTGCACTTTGACGGGCTTTTGAACTGCTAGGTTGGCAGAAGCAGGGGCTGAGCAACAGGAGCTCACCCCATCGCAGGGATTCGTACCGCCAACCTTCTGATCGGCAAGTCCTAGGCTCTGTGGTTTAACCCACAGCACCACCCGTGTCCCAAGGAGAATAAGGGTCCCCTTATAACTCTCAGCACCCTTAAACTACTGTTCCTGGGATTTTTAGGGGGAAGTCATGGCTGTCTAAAGTGTTATGATACTACTTTAAATGTATTGTTATTATTATGTATTTATTTATACCCCACCCTTTTCCATGACAGGACTCAAGGCAGCTTATAGATAAAATATACAGATAAGGCCTAAAAATATCCCCCTGACATGACATGACCTTGAGTTTACAGATTGTCATGATACCGCAGGGATGTACCAGACCTTCAACCCAGGTCTCTAGTCACTAGATAACACTAGCTCTTAATGCAACACCCAGTGCCTAGATTTTTGCAATATGCATAGTTACTCTGGTTACAGTGAATTTAAAGAGGATAGGAATGACTGTCAAAGTGATGCAAGGAGACACTGTGACTGTCACAGCTGAAAATCAAACTAAGGCCTACTGCACACAGTCCTGAAATGCTGCATCTTCCAGTGGAGGAGGAGTTGAAGTTTCCCCCTACCTTAAAAGGTGCAGTCCCAAATTCCTCTTGGAACAAATACTTCTTCACACTACCCAGTTAATTGCTAACATTCACTGCCGTAAGACGTGATGATGGCCACCAGTTTAGATATTGTCTGAAGGGGACTGGGAGAGAGAGGGGTCTGTCAACGGTTATTAGGCATGATAGCTATACGGAACCTCCAGGTTCATAGGCAGTCTACCTCTGAATGCTAGTTGCTGGGGAACAAGCTTGGGTGAGGAGTATTGTTGTCGCGCACTGCTTGTATGAATCAGGTGGACTAGAGGGACTTTTAGTCCAGCCTTATAAGAAAAGCCCAAGCTGTGGGGAGAAACAGAAACTGCCATGGCAGAGTTCAGGCACCGGATCCCACCATGCCAGGTTAATTTAAAAAAAGGGGGGGGGACTTTAGTTACCAAAATTATTCTTTGAGATTAACTCTGGTGAATCACTCAAAAATAGCAGGCAAACAAGAGTAGTGTGAGAGTAGAGATATCACACATACACACACAGACTGCATCCCTGTGAATCTCAGACACAACACTGTGCAGTTAAGAGAATAGTAGGCAAATAGTGGAGAGTTGTTCTTTTCCCATTTCAGCTTCAGAGAGTCCGGTCTCAATCTCTGGGTAACTAGGCTGCAGAATTATTTTACCTCTCCCCGATCCCCTTCTCGCTCTCTCTTTCTCACACACAGCTTCCACTCCCTTCCCAAGTCAGTGCTCTCCACTGGGGGGGGGGGGAGAGAGAGAGAGAAAGAGAGAGCGAGAAAGTAGTAGTACAAAAAGAATCCATCTCATTCACAATATAAGAGTAACACATAGCCGGATGCAAATGTGCACAAGTTCAAGGGGAGAGTTTGGCCACCAAATCCACATGAGATCAAGTTTCCCAGCTCTCATTGAGTAGATAAAGGAATAAAACAAACCAACAAAAAAGAACGCTCTTAAAAAGACAAGCAACTGCAAAGCACAAACACACCAGGATTAAAATAATATAAAATAACATCCTTATAAAAACACTTGGCAGAAGTTTGCAGCAAGTTTGCAAAAAGTTTCCTACCCAGCCAGCAAATAATTTGTTCTTGAATAGACACCAGAAAATTGGGAGGGCACGCCACAAGAAGTCAAGAAGGGGACTTAGTGCAGCTCTTCCTGCCCCCTACACACACCTTCTGTCCCAGATTTACATTAAGCAACTTGACCTTTGCAGCCCCTGAAACTGCTAGACCTTCTTGGCTGTCCCACCCATCCCCAACTTAAAAGGTTTGGACCAGTCCCGGCAATGAACTTCTGGAAGATGGGGGGGGGGGAGAGAGAGAGATTTCCTTCGCACCTGTCTTCTCTCACTTTCCCATCACAAGCAGACAGGTGCAGAATGTAAACTGAGCTTTAGTCAAAATTCCCTCCAGTTCAGGAGCCAAAATGAGGGGGCAGGCAGATCTGAGGTGGAACTGGGAAGCAGGTTGCTAGAGCAGCAAGTTAACAAAATATATTTCAGAGGAGGAAACCAGAGAAAGAAAATGGCCTTGAAAGTCAGCAACAAGTTTTTGGGGGGGACACAATGGACTTCTAATTATTGCCATCACAGGAGAGTGGGAGAAAGAGAGAGAGAGAGAAGTATCATTTGCAAAACTTCTGCCCACCACCCATAAGACAGGGACCCATTAATGAACGCTTGAGCTTCTACAGGATCAGAAACCTGCAAGTGTCCGTCTGTTCCCCAAGAACCCCACAGCAAGCCCCTGGTAGGAAAAGGGAGGGGGTGTTGGACAATAAATGACATCAAAGGCTGCTTTGCACGTACCTTAGAAACAGAGAGAGAGAGAGATAGACACGGGGGAGCCGCCAATGGCAAAGGGGGTGCTGAGGACCAGCGCCAGCCAAAACCGTCTCCTGGAGTGGACTGCTGACAGATTAGAGATGGGGGTGGGGGGGAGAGAGATCAAGAAAGGGGGTGGAAGGAGGATCACTGCTGTGGAGGGGGGAGGAAGGGGGGAGCACAGGGGAGCCTCTCTGCGGACAGTTGCAAATCCCCTTTACAAATCTGGAACTGATGATAGTGGGGAAGGAAGGAAGGGAAGAAAAGGAGGGAGAGGAAATCTACAAACAAAATTCCCAGCCAGCAGCAAACCGCATACAGTGATGGATTGGCGGGGGAGGAGGAGGTTGCAAGGGGAGGCGGGGGGGGGGACAGGACTGAAAGGGAATTTCCTGCAATTGCCTCGTGTTTGGGGTGACGTGGGGGGGAGAGAGGAGAGAGAATGCACGAGAGGAGGGCGGATTTCTGAGTCAGAAGCAAATCAGAGGAGGCAAAGCAAGGCTGACACAACAAAGAGGCAGGAACAACAAAAGGAGCATATGGCCAGAGCAGCTACAGCCTGTAAATTAAACATAAAGGGGAGATTAGATAATTAATGAGGGCTCGCCTGCCTGCCTGCAATGCCCGCCCCCAAGGCAAGCAGGCAGGCCCAACCATTCCAGGCATGGGGGGCGGGGGCGGGCACTGATCTGGGGCACTGTGCCAATTGTGAGGCACCATGATCTGGGGAGGCACAAGCATGCATCTCCACACACAGCTGAAAGTTGTTATGGGGGGCTGAGAGGGAAGCCACCTGTAAGGATGGGTGGGAGGAGGCAGGTAGGGTTATCTAATGTGCTGGGCTTCTCTTGAGAAACAGTATGAGCTATGAGGTGTTGGCCTGGATCCCAAGTGAGTGGGGAGAGGAAGCCTTGCCTGCTGTGAAATCTACTTTAAGTTGACCCAATGAAATTAATGACCCAATGAAATTACTAATGTCTTCTGATTTCAATGCACCTACTCTGAGTAGATCTAACTTTAGATGCAACGGAATACTTGGCACCAACTGTGTGTGTGCAACGTTCTGTATAGAATCAAAAAATGGAATGAGTTCTGCCAGGCGTCAAAACTATGACTGAAAGATGGCATCCTTCTCTATAGACCCTCTTGGTTGCTAAGATCAGTGGGGGGGGGGTCCTCTTGGCAGTTCCTCCATCCTCAGAAGCTTGGTGGGGGGCGGAATGTTGGCCCAAGAGAGGGCATTCTCTATGGCAGCCCCTAAATTGTGGAATTCTCTTCTCACAGAAGTATGCCTGCCTGGTACCTTCTGCATACAGCTTACTGTACAGTGAATATGAATTTCTTTACCCTGACGTTTGACACCTGAGATGTATATTTTCAGGACCAACCCTATTTTTGAGATTGCAAGTTCTTTTAAACTGTTTTCAATATTGTGTTGTGACCTGCTCTGGGCCCTTAGGGTGCAGGGCAGGTAATTACGGTAATTAATTAATTAATTAATTAATTAATTAATATGTTTCAATCTGAGAGAAGTGCAAATACAGTCCAAAAAAAGAAAATGCACAGCATAATTCTATTATCACACAAGCAATCAGAATTCAGTATCCTGAGACTATGTTTTTTAAAGTTTCTAGACCTCATGGATATGCAGATAGGCTTGAAACTTTATGGTCGTTCCTTTATCTCAAAAGCCAGATCAACTGGATTTACTTCTGAGAAAGTATGGTTAGGATGAGGCTGTAAGAAATGGAAAGTCCGTAAAAGTATCCACCGACACCCTTAATGTGACTCTACAGGCAATGCTAAACATCAATGTTGCATCTGCAGCGGACAGAAGAAATCTGAATGGGAACAACCAAGTTGGTATGAACAACCAGCTGGATTTTTGCAGGTAGCTCTACTCACAAAGTAGCGAAAACATGAAAACAAAGACTGCATAAACACCATATATTTAAAGTACATTACCCCTCAAATAGGGAGGGACGCGGGTGGTGCTGAGGGTAAAACCTCAGTGCCTAGGACTTGCCGATCGTATGGTCGGCGGTTCAAATCCCCACGGCGGGGTGAGCTCCCGTCGTTCTGTGCCAGCTCCTGCCCACCTAGCAGTTCAAAAGCACCCTTAAGTGCAAGTAGATAAATAGGTACCACTTTATAGCGGGAAGGTAAACAGCGTTTCCGTGTGCTGCGCTGGTGCTGGCTCGCCAGCTGCAGCTTCGTCACACTGGCCACGTGACCCGGAAGTGTCTTCAGACGGCGCCAGCTCACGGCCTCTAGAGTGAGATGAGCACGCAACCCCAGAGTCGGACACGACTGGCCCGTACGGGCAGGGGTACCTTTACCTTACTCCTCAAATAATCCTGAGAACTGTAGTTTATTCAAGGTTCTGGAACTGTAAATTTGTAAGAAGTAAGCTACAGCTCCCAGGATCCACTGGGGGTGAAAAGGTGCTCTAAATGTGCTTTAAATGTCTGGCATGTACATGTGTGAAATAAAGAAAACAATTCCAGATAACAATTTTTCATGCTGCTTGCTAATTTACGTCAGATAAGTTTTCAAGAGTGTCTCCTTCCTCACCTGAGACAGCTCACACAATGTGTGCACCACAAACAACTTATAGCAAATGCTGGCATACTAGCCTTTGGCACAATCTTTGCTCACAAGCACCATGGGCTAACAATTGTGAAGTGGGTCAGAAGAGAGAAAGAGGGTGCTTCCAGACTGCTGCTATTTTCGGGTGGGATTCAATCACATACCAGCAAATTCACAGTGTGCAATTCTAGGTGATGGGGAGTTGTTTCAGAACAAACCTGCTTCCTCTGCCCACCTCTCTTGCACCTTATCACTGTTTGTGATAAGGAAAATGACAGGGAAATGCACAAGAAAGTGTGGGATAACACTGCTTGTAACCTCCTCATCTAACCTTCCCACAAACAAATCCAAATGAATGCCCATTAAATGGCAAATGTGGTCTTATCTCCCTGCAAACAAAGCAGGATGAATAAACAGGTTGTTTGGCAGCACCCAGAGACAGAAAAAGCACAAAGAAAAAAAAGTTGTGTGTGTATTCCCTTCCTCCCTTTCCCCTCCCCACTACAACTCCCTCTCCCTTCCCCCAGCAGGGAAGCAGATGCTCTCCTAAATCCTAGCATTGAAGCTGGAGGGCAAGCAGGTGGGAAGCATATATCCAGGCCACTGATGGAAGACGGATTCATATTTCCATCCTCACACTATACTGACACCTGCTGGGACACAGGCAAGGTGTGTGTAGTACTCTCTTCTCCTGAGGTATCCAGCAACTGGTATTCAGAGGCATAGTACCTCCGACAGGGGAGGTAGAACAAACCATCAGAATCAGTAGCCACCGATAGGCTTATCTTACAAACACACTTCTGCACATTTGAGAAGCTGCAAGAACACCCATGGTCTATGGTTCAAGCGGCTAAGAAGATGCAGGCTAGGTACCTAGTAGATCCCACATAGGACATAAACATGTCTCTCTACACCCCTTACTCCTTTACCCCAGGAAGAAAACTAAAGCCTGAGCAAACTCCAAAACCTGGATAGGCTAGCTGGCTGAGCATGTCAGTTGAGCTAATCAAGCAGATGCAGGATTTTTACTTATTTTTTCAAAATATGGACTTGGAGCAATCAAGAAGAGGTGCCACAGAGTGCCCCAAACTGTAAAGCAGACAAATCTTTGCTCTTTCCATTTTATGTTATGCAGGGATGGAACACATGAGCAAAGCCTTTTCACACAGTCTATGTGTGGGCCGTTTCTTCAGGGTCCGAATCGACTCAGCACAGTCTGTATAACTCAAAGACTTTCTAAGAAGACTTTGCACCGCACCCTTCCCTGACACGAGCTTTCGTTTAAGACAGTGCACATCACCTTATGACACCATCAATGTTTAAAATGGGAGATGGGAACTGTTTCTTTTTCAGTATTCCCTGGTGGGCATCTTTCTGGGGGCTGCATGCAAATGATGGATGGGGCCAGAGGTGGACCTACAGGTGTGACTCTTCCCTTTTTACAGTAACCTACAAACAGCAAGCCAGAGGCTTCCTGTGCATTCCCTCATGTGCACATCATCTCTATCCACACACAATGCAAATAAGAGGCATTATTTATTAATATAATTAGATTTATATCTAACATCCAAGGAGCTCAAGGTGGTGTATGTGGTTCTTTACCAGAGTTCAAGGACACACGAAGGAACTTAGGAAGAGTGAAGACCAGGGCCAGTGAGTGGGGGACATGGTCTGGGTAGCATTCCAAGGGCCACATATAGAGACCACATAGGGCCACTTCCATGCCTACCCCCCCCCCCGTGGTTCACCAACCCCTGTTTCACAGCCACCCTCCATCACTAACCCTGCAACAGACTTTGACAAAATTCCTACACGGAAAAGCTTCTCTCTCACTCACTTCTTGCCCTGACTCTAGCAGAACCTTACACTCAACACCTGGGTCCAGGCCTCTGTAGTGCAAGCAAGCAGATGCCAGGAGGAACCTGAGCAGGACCCAGGCAGGCAGAAAAGAAAAATGCACACAAAACACACTCTCTCCACCACCACCCCTTTTGAAATGCAAAGAGTGTTTGTCCTGCCTCCGTCTATTCAAGTCCCTTCTACACTTTGAGTCAGATAGATGCACACAAAGGCAGTGGCAATGAAGGGGGCTGGGGAGGGGGGGCAAACACGCTCCAACCAGCCCTCGCTCCAAGCCCTAGCCTGTGCATTGTCCTCACACCAAACAAATGCGCCCATTAATCTCTGTCCCAGCGCTGGCACAGGGAAGGGGGGGCTACCTTTCTCTCTCTCTCTCTCTCTCTCTCTTTCTCTGTGTGTGTGTGTGTGTGTGTGTGTTAATTGTCTCCTGAGCAGCCAATGACAGCCGGGGTGAGTCACAGAGCAGATGCTGAGCGCAAGAGTTCAAGAGAGAGAGGAGAAAAGGCTCCATGGAAATGTAGGCGATTTCTCTGCATGTCAAGATGGCTGTTAGGTCAACACGGAGGCTCTGTTTACTGAGCTGGGGGTATAGAAGCAGCTGTTCCTCCCATCCCTGAACATTTTTTTAAGGAGGCAGAAGCAGCAAAAACAGGGATTAGAGAGCGTCTGCAATGACTGGAAGCCAGCCGGGGATGGGGGGGGGGGCATCCATTAGTCATGCAATATCTGTGGCTGCAGGGTGAAAGCCTGTTTGGTCAGAGACAGCCCTTGCTAGTTTCTCCATAGAGAGGGCTGAGGCCTGCCTGGAGGTCATTCCTCTGGTTTGAGAACCCTAACTCCCAAATCTGAAATGGGGTGGTGTGGTTGCGAAAGCTGGTTGCAAGAGTAAAAGGATCATAGCGCCAGCAGCCAAAACAACAACTGCTTGCCTATATCTCTGTGTATGACAAAAATTGCAGATCCAAAGACGGATACATGTCACATCACATCATGGACTCACAAGTGATATAAACTGCCTCCCATTGAAAAATATTGCATCTGAGAGAATGAAAAGCAGAATTAAAAGCCTATCTAGGGTCTTTGATCTGTGATGGCTGTTTCATACATTCAAGTTGACTCTTGCTGAAGTCAGTCAATGGCAAATTGGTGTGTGTGAATGCACTTGGTGCACTGAGTGCCCCTGATCCACAGTTATGGAACACCTTCTTAAAAGTAGACTTTCTTCTAGAAGCATTCAAATATCTTCTCCTGGCTTATTTAAAGAGGCAACTATCAATCCAATTGCTATTGTGCTGCGTTTTATCCTCTATCATAAGAGCTTTAGGCTTGGTGTGTAACCTTGTGCCATGCCCTCAAGATAGAAATCTGAGCAAATCATCTATCCTGAGTCTATGAGGCTAGAGGGAACTTGCAACCTACAAGTGAAGTGCTTAGGATTCATCCAGGGATCCTGACAAGAGCCCCCCTTTCCTTGCTGGAAGGAACTTCAAAGTGCTTTCATCAAGCTTCTGACTAAATGCAAGATCATTGACCCTTTAGGACCCCTTGCCACACAGAGGTGGTTTTTGCCATCCAGGTCATGGTGCATACGGGAAGTGCATGCACCACAGAAACGAGCCTTCACAGATTATTCCTGGTGTGCCTAGGCCTTCCATGATCCCTTTATAAAGAGTGCTTTGCTTAGCTTGCTACTCTGCTGCATACCCCAGCCCAGGATCCAAGCCTCAGAGGTCATTTTCCCCCATTGAGAAAAGAAAGGCCAGTGGACACAGACGACCCCCTTTGCAAAGGCAGCCGCTCTGTTGACATGCCAAAGGGTTCCTATGGCAACAATGGAATGTGAGGGGCAGCTGGCTTGATGGAGTCTGGATAAACAAAGGTGGAAGGCAGCGGCAGGCGGGGGCGGGGAGTGATAGGGCTGCCCTTCCAACTGGCTGTGAGGGCAAAGGTCGGAGAGTCGAGCATGGCGTGACCCCAACTGAGACATCGTTCCCAAAAGGGCCTCGGCAATCAGGAAGGGCAGAATGCAGGGAAGGGGACAGAGGGGGAAAGTCTAGGGTCTCTCCCCCCCCCACCCCACTGGCCACCCACTTCTTCCATGGTAGATAAAGATGTACAAGGCAAGAGACATTTCTGTACAACTAGCAAGACTAAAAAATGGAAACTTTCAAGATCCTCTGATAGCACAAAACACATCTGAAAAAAAACTTAGGATGTCTTCTCACTTTTATGTATTTCATTTTATTTTAATATATTACATCCATCTGCATGGAGCTTAGGGTACAAGAAGGGCTCAAACACAGGAACATAAATAATATAACAGCACAAGAAAAGCCCTAAAGCTGGATCAGGCCATTGGGGGTCCATTCTCACAGTGGTCAATGAGATGCCTTTGGAAAGTGTACGAGCAGAAACTATGTTCTTAAACATAGCCATTGTGGCCAGTAGCCAATAGCTTTATCCGCCATCAATTTATCTAAGGTGACTGGAAACAATGTGGGGTGCAGGGAGAGTATCAAGGTGTGTAACACCCACAGCCAGGTCATAAAAAATACCCTGCATCATCTTCTCACACAAGCCTATATGGACCCCAGCTTTGCTCACTGGTCATTTCCCAGGACAACTAACTCCCCTTTCCACTGACCCCTTTCTCTGTTGCATGCTCAAACATTAACTCTCCTGTCATGAGTTCAAAACTAGCAGAAGAACAGCTGGCTAGATTTTTCTACTATCTATGCTGTGCTCTTGATCAGAAATCCCTTGTAAATTACACAGCATATTGAGGGCAGACCCCTTCCTTGAACAAGGCAGCAACCAGCCAGGCGCTGGAAGGGAAAGAGCCTCTGCAAACCAAAGAATATGAGAAGAAGCATTTCTTCCTGGCACAGCCCCATGGGGACCTGCCCACAACACCTCTGTGACAGGCTCTTCCTGCCAGTGAGAGAGGGTCTCAGGCGGACCTGGAGCCAAGCAGAAAGCAGATGCCATTCCAAGAACACTGGCAGGCTGTGCCGAGGGTAATAAGGCAGCAGATCCAAGCTTTGCTCCAGCTCAGACTGGCTGCTACTTTTATGAAGCCATTTACTCCCTGGCCCTTGTTCAGCTGCCAAGCTCAGACCTTGTTTGGGTCTCTTCCCCTAAAGGAGCTGAGTTGCCCAGAGAAGACGTGTCAGAAGAGCACTGGTGCATTTATTTAGACCAGGGGGCAGGGAATTCTTTTTCAGTCCAATGTTCACACACCCTCCATGACAATTTTCTGAGGGCCTCATGTCAGTGCGGCCAGAGTCAAAACTGGACAGAGCCATTCATGTACAATTTATACCTAGGATTGCATGAGCCTCATTTGCCACTGCATCACACTGCTGACTCTTGTTCAGCCTGTGGTCCCCACAGCTGAAAACCATTTTCAATTACCATTAAATCATTCCCAGTTAACATTTGTTGTTGTTGCTTTCTAAAAAGGTTATTATAAGTTTTTGCAGTGGTACCTCTGGTTAAGAGCTTAATTCATTCCGGAGGTCCGTTCTTAACCTGAAACTGTTCTTAATCTGAGGTACCACTTTAGCTAATGGGGCCTCCCACTGCCACTGCGCCGCTGGCACGTGAATTCTGTTCTCATCCTGAGGTAAAGTTCTTAACCCAAGGTACTACTTCCTGGTTAGCGGAGTCTGTAACCTGAAGCGTTTGTAACCCGAAGTGTTTGTAACCCGAAGTACCACTGTATTTAAAACAAAAACCCTAAAAATGACATGCACCACTTTCAAAGAGGCATCCCTTCCTTGCTTTTACAGTCAGACCAGAGAGGAATGCCTCTTCTGAATGTTCACACTACAACATTCTCTGATGTTACCTAAAAACAAAGCATGCATTTTTTCCTTCCCAATTGCAGTTTTAGTCATATCCCAACTTATAAAAGATTTGGTCAACTGCGTGAGGTTCTTATTAATTGACTGTGATCTCTTTAATAGGGTAACAGCCCTCATGAGCATCACAAGCACTTTCCCAAACTAGTTCTGAAGTTCAGCATCAGCCACTGGGTGCACACAAGACTTCTTCAAAGAACATGAGGCAACACCACCTCCCCACTGCCCAGATGCCTGCCTGGTAGCTGCAGCTCAAGAATACAGTTCATTGTGCCTCCACAACATCTCTCTCTCTACGTAAGAGCCCAGGTTCTGGTTAGACAGGGATAACAGCCCTTCCCACACATACAACCAAGAGAGGAACTAGAAGTCTGCAACTGCAACAGAATAACTAACCCAGCTTGAGAAAAGTGGCAGCCCTTAGGTCAGGTGTGGGAAACCATTGGTTCTTCAGATGTCACTGAACTAAAATTCCCTGGCTATGTTTGCTGGGGCTGGTGGGAGACACCAGTCTGGAGGAGCCCTTGCCTCAGTACATGGAGAGTTTGGGGAAACCAGCTGGGCTTCTCTGCCAGGCTGGAATTAATAGGAAGGGCTGAGGCATCCCTAGCATTGCCCCACACATTCACCCTCACCTCTCCCAAACATGAAACCCAGAGACAGGAAGTTTGTGGAGAGCAGCAAAAAGGAAGATTTCCTCCCACAGAGCTTTACCTGCTTGACAGGCAGTTGTTAAAGGCACAGGAGTTGGGGGGGGTGACGCAAGTCTGGCCAAAAGTGTTTGTAAACCTCTTCTGTTACCTTTTTCTTAAAGCGTCCTCTCTCTGCCTGGGATAACTCTGGGGGCTTCAATGTGTCTTGGGATAACAACCTCTGAACTCGCTTCAGCCTCTGAAATGTAAGTGCGAACTGTCTCTGTTTACCAGAGGCGGCACCTGTTTCCTGGCTTGTCCCTGGGGCAATTTAAAAAAAAATATAAAAAAAAATCACTGCCCTATTTTTTCCTTTGTATGTTTTGACTTTAGGGAATGCCTTGCTAAAACATTGCTCTTGTGAGCTGAGCTGCCAGGAGAATTGCCAGCCATTCTGAAAGTTCATCTCCCTCTCCCGAATAGAGTATGCAGAAGTTAAAATCTCCAAGTTGGAGCTAGCAGAGTAGATGCACCTGGCCTTTAAATAAGCTTGCAAATAAGCCCTCAAAATTACTAAATTGCCTACTGAGGTTCATAAAGCTGCAGAATCTCTCAGGAGTTAAGATAAGCAGAGAGGGCCCTCTTGGTAGTTCCACAACCCTCAGAAGCTTGGGGTGGAGGTGGGCCAAGAGACAGCTCCCTCTGTGACAGCTCCCAAATTGTGGCATTCTCTCCCCACAGCATTGCTTTTGGAAACTTCACTATACAGTGGTACCTCGCAAGACGAATGCCTTGTAAGACGAAAAACTCGCAAGACGAAAGAGTTTTTCGTTTTTTGAGTTGCTTCGCAAGACGGATTTCCCTATGGGCTTGCTTCGCAAGACGAAAACATCTTGCAAGTTTGTTTCCTTTGTCTTGCAAGTTTGTTTCCTTTTTCTTAAAACCGTGCATTCACTTCAAGGAGCAACTCATAGCACGCGGTGTGGTAGCCTTTTTTGAGGTTTTTGAAGACTTTGGTGATTTTTGAAGCTTTTCCAAAGTCCGTGCTTCGCAAGACGAAAAAATCGCAAGACGAAAAAGCTCGCGGAACGAATTAATTTCGTCTTGCGAGGCACCACTGTACAAGTGCTGAAGACACACCTCTTTGCTCTGGCCTTTCTCACCTGAGATGAAAGGACCTGGCACTTTTTGCTAATGAAGACAGGAGCTGCTGGCTCAGAGTAACAACCCAAAGCAGAGACATACCTGGGGTCCCTTGTGCCCTTGGGCAAGGAGCTGTATTGGCACCCACCCATACCCCAGGGGGAAAAATCTGAGAAGCAGGAAAAGTTGCCTGGACAGGAGGAACATGCCTCCTCAGGCCTGAATAGGGTCCTGTGCTGCTCTCTGCCAGGAAGCCAGTAAGAGGGAAAACCCCTTTCCGTCCCCTCCAGCAGGAGTAGCTTTTCCTCCTGGAGATCCTGGCAGATTTCTTCTGCAAGTAAAGCAGGTGCTAGAGTATTGTGCTGGGGGAGTGGGTGCTCCATGTGTCACAGGAAGACTTCAATGTCTGATAGGTTATTTTTGAGCCCCCAATGGGCTTCTGAAACAGCCTCAGGAAGCAATCAATGTGAGCTAATAGTCTTATTTCAGGGGTTCCCAAACTGTGGTCCATGGACCATACTTTCCAACATTTCTCCAATGAAAATAGGGACATCCTAAGGAAAAGTGAGACATTCCAGGTTCAAATCAGAAACCGGGACAGCTTCTCAAAATAAGGGATGTCCCTGTAAAATAGGGACACTAGGGTCTGGTGGACCACTAGCGGTCTGCAAGTTTCATTCAGGTGATCCTTGGTGTGTCTGTGGATTTGTGGCTGAAGACTGGAGCCAGCAATATCCACATTGATTTTTAATTGTTTTATTGCTTCATTTGTTGTATTTTATGTATTACAATTTTAATTTTATGGAATTATAATTGCAACAACAAACAAATTATTAAGTGGTCCACCAAGAAGTAATTTTCAAGTGGTCTGTGGTGAGAAAAACATTGGAAACCAATGTCTTTATTTTCTACTTGGGAACTCTTACTTCCCTTTACACCCCCAAGTGGAGGAGATAGGCATTACAATTCCTTCCAAGGTCAATTTAATGATACCAAATGGTTAATTGCTAGGGCGCCAGCATAACTGGGAGCCTCTGTCAATAAACCTCAGATATGGGAGGAGGAACAATCTATGGTTAAGCCACAAAAAAGAAAAAAACCATTCTGCACATGTCTAGAGGCACTCTCTTCATATGTTCCAGTTTACAGGCATGGCGCTGGGAAAAGGATATAGGGCTGACCCCTGAGTCAATTTAAGCTGGGTCTGGCATCATTCTTCTTTTTTGCTGTTTGGTCCAGGGAAGCCAGTTTCTTTGTATCACTAATCTTGCCATATGGGTTAAGTCCCTTTAATCCCTCTCCCTCCATATGGAACATAGGCCAAGCCCTAGAAAATCTGCTACAGGGAGGGGTGGAAACGTTCCTGTGGGCTTCTCTGTTTGCCCCTATTTTGCCTCTCTGCTGACCTCCTCAGTCTCACACAGCTGTTGCTTGGAGACCTTGCGGTACCCAGGACTGCACAGAAACACCCACCCACAGGTCTGGTTTCCAAGGCAATCACCTGCTTGTCTCCCAAAGGCAGCTGTCTTGGCCTTCGGCAAAACAGGCAGGTAAAACAAGCCAGAGGCCCCAGCTGTGTGTTCTTGGTGTCCTTCTCACACCTGTCAGCAACAATGCACCAGCCCCAGCCCATCTGTTGCTCGCTGTCTTCTGAGTCTTCCCTGTATGTGAGGAAGAGGGGTCTGGGAAACACTTCTCCTCTCAGCAACCCCCCCCCCATGGCTGCTTGCCAGTGCAGACCTGTCCTCAAGAGGCCACCATGGGAACACTACTGCTACCATCACCCACTGTCATTCGTACTGAAAGAGTTCCACATCACACTCCACAGTGGTTCGAGGAATGGTGTGTGTGTGTTCTCCCTCCTGGAAATAATGATGTAGTGCTTTGAACTTAGAATGAGGAGGATAATTATGTGCTAGAATGAAAAGCAGGGTGGGGGTATATACTCCAAAATGAATTGAAAACTAAGCTGAAAGGACCAAATTCTGAAGGACTGAGCATTCATAGATCATCTGATGAAACACATGTAAATATGGCATCCGGCCTCCTCGGTTTGTTTGCTGGCAGCTCCAGCCTGAGGGGACCCACAACCGTCCCAGACCACAGAGAAAGGCAATGGCAGGACAGCAGCAGAGAGCACATGCTGTTTGCACAGCCAGGACTCCAGCTCTCAGTGCTTCTAATTTTGTACTGATGTGCAAAACCAGCAGTGCGCGAAACGGCACCCTCAGAGGCACAGGCAGTCTGAAGCACAAGAATGCTTCAGAGCCCTCCCCAGCCAGAACTGGGGAGAGCTAAGCAAAAAGCTCCTTTCCCCCTACAGCCAGTCTCCTTGAGTTGCTCTTTCCATGAATGATTGGCCCAGATTGAAGGAGGTGGGTTGAGGCATACCCTGCCTTGGCAGCTCAGACAGGGCTCCCGGGGGACTAATACTGGCATGTAAATATTAGATCCTCATGTCTCCTCAGAGACCAATTACATAAATCATGGCAGCTCCCACAGGACTGCCAGCTTCCACTTACTGTATCATCGTTAACAGCTTATTAAGGAGCAGCTGCTCAAGGAGAGAGAGAGAGAGAGAGAGATGAAGAGAGAGGGGGGGGATCCATCTCCTCCTTGGAGCACCCCACCTCCCAATCCTGACAGTGCCACACCCAAATACATTTCATGCAATTAATCCCAGCCAAAGTGACAGAAGTATTTTTGAGTACTAATGAAGAATGGGCCATAGAGGCACTGTTACATGCTAAGGTAGGTCTTGGGCAAGAACCATGGCATTAAAAAGACATGGTATGCCAAAATCATATTGCTGAGGTAGAAAAGGTGCAGAAAGGGGCAACACCAATATTCAAGGAACTACAGCAACACACCTAGAGCAACATGTGACGCTTTTTAGTCTAGGCAAAAGGTGAGAAAAGGAGGATGTGATAGAGGCAGAGAAGATCATGCATGGTGTGGAGAGAGTGGAGAGAGAAAAGTTTATCACATTACTAGAACCTAAAGGGCTCATCCAATGAAGCTGAATATTGGAAGATTTGAGACAGACAAAAGGAATCATTCTTCACACAATGCTTAATTAAACTTTGGAATTTGTTCCCACATGGGGCAGTGATGGCCACCAACTTGGATAAGCTTTGAAAGAGGATTAGACAAAATCATGGATGATAGCGCCATCAACTGCTACTAGTCTGATAGTTAGTTCCACCTCCACAGTCAGTGGTAGCATAGTTCTGAATGCCACTTCTTGGAAATCGCAAATGGGGAGAGTGCAGTTGCACTTAGGTCCTGCTTGTGGGATTCCCAGAAAAAATCTGGTTGGCCACTGCTTATCCACACTTCTGCTTCCCCACAGCTTTCCCCCAAGAAAACCCACAGTTGAGTGCTGAACTGAAACAAACAGCAATCAAGTTTTCCATGGATTGTCGTTTGTTTTGATTTGGCACTAAAGAGTGGGTTTTCCAGGGGAATATGGTACGGTTAAGGCAAAACCACCCGTGCTTTCTAGGCACAGGACAAGCAGAAGTGTGGATGAGCCCCAGAATGCTGAACAAGGTGATGGGTCATGAGCCTGATGTAGCCAGGCTCTTCTTATGTTTAAAAATATTATTTTGAAGGGGACGGGGCAGACAGACCAGGCATGCCCTTATGATTTTAACAATGGTTTGATGGGCAAAAACCAGCTGAAGCAACCCTTTCACAACATAGAGATAAGCATTACTACTTGCTAATTTCTGCACATCAAGCGGATGTTGAAAGGTGCTACAAATTTAATCCCAGCTGATTGCCTACCCAAGCCTTTCTCTACCCTCTCTGTCTCCCCCACCCCCAACAAAACAAAAAAGCTTTTTATTTCCTGTGTTGCTTTCTTTGGAGGAAAGGGGATGGCGGAGACAGTTCTTAAAAGTTATAGCCTCTTCTTCTTTACCCTCCCCACTAGGGATACATAATAAGAGCTGTCTGCCCATCTTTCTCCCAGGTACAATTGAGCCTGCATTCTGCCAGAGAACCCTCCAAATCGGATTACTCTGGCATTAAAAGGTGAATCTAATTTGGAGCTGCCACCCTTTGGCAGGAGACCCATTAGCTCTCCTTGTGCGGCTCCATCTAGGCTCTCCCAGCAGGGAAGCAGAGTTGTACAGAAGAGAGGGGGGAGGGGGGAGGGGGGAGGGGAGCCCAGCAGGGAGATTTGCTGCCTTCCATGAGCTGCTTTCAGATCCTGTCTCTTGCAGGCAGCTGGAAACGGATGAAGAAATGCTCAGGGCAATTAGGCAGTGGGGCAATATACATCACGGCCGAAACATCTGCTAATAATGTCTCTGGTGAGCCATAAAAGCCCAAGGTTTTGGCCCAGGAACATATAAGGAAAGAGGAAAGGTGGGAGGGAGCACAGTAGAGGGAAGTGAAGCTTGCCCCTTGTAAGAGATTGAAATAGAGCTGTCTGCATGCAGTTTCTCCCTGGCATTCCTCCACTCTGATGGAAGGCTACTTTTCCATCCAAATGTGTGCATGTGTGAAGAGGGATCTTAGTGATAGGAACAAAACATATTATTATTATTTTATTATTATTATTATTATTATTATTATTATTATTATTATTATTATTGAGCTGGGGAAAGGAAGTGGAGGAGTAAACAGTGTTGCAGGAGGACAATCTGCAAACTTGGTGTGAAGAACTGGATGCCACAGTAGAATTCCGGTGCCCTCTAGTGTTAGGCTCTGACTACTACAGCAGCATGTAAGTGTTTTTAATGGTTTGCCATACAAGTTCCAAGTTAAAGACTAACAGACTGATTGAGACAGAGGCTTTCGTGCAGCAGATGCATGAAAAGAGAGAAATGAAATAAAAGCAGTTAACAGTGGGGAAATGTAGAGAGAAATGTATTAGCTGTGGGGCTAAATACTAACCATGAACTTGGAAGGGGCACAGCTGGCGACATTTCTATGCAAAGCCCAAATGTATACAAGATTAGCACCCTGACCTCTCACAGCAACATTCCAGAGGGATAGACGTGTTTGTCTGCTATGCTTTTAATCAGCTGAAGCCAAGGTTTTCTCTACCACATAAGGAGAGTACTTGCTTTTATTTATTTATTTTACTTATTTCATAAAAATTACACACCACTTGATTATATCTTCAAAGCTTTGCACACAGAAGGTCTCAGGTACAATCCTTGGAGTCTCCAGTTAGAAGGAACAGGAGTTGCAAAAAGCACCCTGGAAAGCCACTGCCGGTCAGAGCTAACAATACTGACCCGGTATAAGGCAGCTTCCCATGTTCCTAAAGGGGCAAAATGTTTTCTAAGCAGTGACTCCCACAGTGAATGGTGCCTGTGCTTATCTGATTTGCACTTGAGGCTAGCACAGAAGAATTACAGACAGCCTCTTCTACTTTCCATGGACTTTTGGCCGTACTGCTTCTGATTTATTTTCCTATAAACACACATACACTTGTCAGCTTAGCATAGACAGTTCTTCTAATGAAATCAGCTCCAATCCACAAAAGCTTTGGCCCCAGTAAATCTGTTTTGCCTTTTAGGTGCCACAACACTAGTAGCAGTCTAATACGGCTAACTCCATGGAGATTTCAGCTTGTTTTACTTGCGCTACAACTCACATAAGCCCCAAGCAGTGTGATCAGTGGGTACGGAAACAATCATCATAGTAAGCAAAGGAACATAGGCATTATAAGAAGTCAGACCATTGGTCCACCTAGCTTAGCGTTGTCTTCACTGCCTGGTACCATCTCCCTGGAGTTTCAGGCAGCATTCTCTCCCAGCCCTACCTGGAGATTCCAGGGACTGAACCTGAGACCTTGTGCATGCAAAGCAGGTGCTCTAGCACTGAGCTACAGCCCTTCCCTGAAGTTTGCGATTCAGCTGTGACAGTTTGACCTCTTCCTGTGCAGTTTAGGCTTTATTCTGCCAGAGGGCCAACCAAATCAGATTAGCATTAAAAGGTTAATCAAATTTAAGATTCCACAATTCTGCAAGCTTTCAAAGTCCCAGCAGGAAAACTTTACATGAAGATTGCTACGCATAGAAAGCAGGACTTGCATGAAACTGCCATCCACAGAAAGTAAGACTTAGAACCCCAAGACTTAGAACTCCAGAAGCAAATCTGTGTCTCTGTCCCCCTCTCTCTCTGATAACACTAGAGTTCAGTGTTGGAAGATTCAGGGCAGACAAAAGAAAAATACTTTGTCACACAGCCTATGGTTAAACTATGGAATTTGCACCTGCTAGAACAGGCTTCCTCAAACTTGGCCCTCCAGATGTTTTGAGACTACAATTCCCATCATTCCTGACCACTGGTCCTGTTAGCTAGGGATCATGGGAGTTGTAGGCCAAAAACATCTCTGGAGGGACGAGTTTGAGGAAGCCTGTGCTAGAAGTAAGGATGGTCATCAACTTGGATGGCTTTAAAAGAAGGGTAAACAAATTCATAGGAATAAGGCTGCCAATGGCTACTAGCCATGATGCATATGTTCCACCTCCACTGTTGCTTTGAATTACAAGTGGAGAGAGAGCTGTTGTGCTTAGGTCTTGCTTTGGGGATCCCATAGCCCTCTGGTTGGCTATTCTGAAACAGGATGCTGGACTAGATGGGCCCTTAGCCTGACCCAGCAGGCTCTTCTTACATTCATATGCTCTTTCTGTCCCAACCCAGTTAGAACCCTGCACACACATATACCACACTTGCCATAGGTTACATAACGTTTGTCTTTCAAAACACCCACTCACACCAATAGGCCAACACTTGGCAGATGGCATTTGTAAGAGAAACACAAAGCACCGTTTCTCAGTCCATATGCACAGCAAGAGGCATAATAACAAGAAAGGGAAAGAAACACTGAAATAACACACAACCATAATGAACTTTTGGTTCTCAACTGAAAGTCAGCATGCGCTCTCTGTCTCTCTCTCTCTCTCTCCCTTCACAAATTCCATAGAATGCAGCATAGAGCTCCCAAGATACTGGTCAATGCTCTAGCATGGTCTTTTTGCTTACATTAGCACCATAAACTCACAGGTCCTGAGCCTCTTCCCTCTCTTTTATATATTTAATAAAGTCAACCCAGACAAAAATTACATTTATATCCCACCTTTCCTCCAAGGAGTTCAAGGCGGTGCCATGGTTTCCCCCCTCCCTATTTTATCCTCACAACCCTGTGAGGGAAGTTAGAGTGAGAGATAATGACTGGTCCAAGTTCACCTGATGAACTTTACAGCTGAGTGCAAGTTTGAATCCTGGTCTCTCGAACCTAGTCTGACACTCTAACCACTGCACCACACTGGATAAAAAGTGTCTTTTCTTAATATCCCTCTGTGTAAATGGAACTTTTTGTGTTAGCTGTTCTGACATTTGTAAATCAAATGGGGAGGGAATTTAAAAACCTCTTAAAATGGTCTGACAAGTACCTGTGAGATCACAGGTGACTCTTCCTCTTTCCTGCTCGCCAGGCAAGCCCTCTCTCTGCCCACTACTATATACTGTAGCTATAAATGCATTTATTCTGGTCTGGAAGCCCTCTGAGGTTATATCATATAGCCAAGGAAGGTCAGGAGCACTCGTTTGAGAGTCTGGGAATACAACACAATACTTTCTTACATGTCCCACTTGCATAAGAACAATAAAAATGACAGTATAATATGTTGGTAGCAATATACCGGTACTCAGCAAAGATGGGGCATAGCCCTCTCCACTCCAAAGCCATTATAAGGAGAGGGGCGGAACCTTGTGATTAAATGTCTCAGAGCATGGACACAATTTCCTATCCTGGTGCTAAAATCTCATCTCACAGGCCTAACTCTCACAAACAGAGAATGGAGTGCTACACCTGTTCTCGGATGGTACCACTTCAGACTACCAGTGGGGCCTTCCATAGTTGAATGCTCCTCCCTAAAATAAACAAAAAATACCCCCCAACACACACATACACATATATAAAGAAAGCTAGCATGTCAAAAAGAAGAGTTCTTCCTGACATTCTAGTTTGCTTGGTGCATGATGTTTGTTTCAGTTTGCATGAAGGAAAATCTTGTCAACAGCTCTGTCACAAATTGACCCTCATTCTTTGTGAGAACGAGGTCACCAAAGAAATCAGGAACCAGGAGCAGAGAAGAAGCAAAAACCGTGACACTAAGGCTGGGGGATGAGGGGCACACAGTTTTAGGCAAATGCTCTTGTTTCTACTCCTTGACAGACTACATGCTGGAGGTGACCATAAAAGACAGGCAAACAAAACATACTTGCATAATCATTAACACAATGGCCTTTGCCTCTGTTCTCCCAGCTCTGACTTTCTCTATCTAGGCAACTATAAGCAGCCCCATGAGTATTGATGGGGGAAGAACCACTGACTGAGATGGGGCTCTCTCTCTAACAACATCATCTCTTAGCGCCACCTCTGCAGACACACAAACATTTTTTTCCAAGCTGCCTTTGAACAGTGTTGAGGAGGACCACTCCAGGGAAGCCTTCCCCAACTGAGTGCCCTTCAGATGGTTTGGACTACAACTTCCATCAGTCCCTGGAAGAGATAGGTGGCTCCATCCATGCTATGGGAGGGAGTTGCATACACAGGGAGCAGAAATTACATATATGGGATCAAGAAACCTTCAGTTGGCTGAGGGTAGCAGAGTTGGAGGAGCAGAGATTATCACAGGGATTGAATGATTTAGATTATTTATATCCCACCCTTCAGACAGGCCACAGAGCAGTTTACAACCAAAACAAGAAAAGAATACCTAAAATCCATATAAAAAACAATCTTTTACAAACACAAACTAACAAAAAAATTAAATGGCAGTTACTAGTAGCAGCAATCAGGTTTCTCCTCTGCTAAATGCTACAGAGTGAGTTGCACATGCAAGGAGCCATCCCTGAAAAGGCCCTTCCCTGGCCCCTCATACCATGGACTTAATCCTGTATAGGGGAGACCAGCAAGAGAGCCTGATCTGCTGATCTTAAAGAATGGGATGTTTGATATGGGAGAAACTATACAGAGAGAAACTGGAGATATGTACCTAAGGAGAGACTGCTGGAGCAGGCTCCCCCACCCCCACCCTCTCTCTCATAAAATGTATATGGAAAGTACCATCTTAAAAGGGTGAATTCCACATTCTCTCACACAGATAGAAGGGATGCCTCTTCTGAGATGCTGCCGTTTGTAGCACATGCCTACATGTGCTTATGTAGCCCTCCCCCACCCCCAAATAGAACTGTGTACTTTTTTCACATGCCAATTTAAGCTGCACTCCTAGGTATACTAGGGACATGGGTGGCACTGTGGTCTAAACCACTGAGCCTTGGGCTTGCCAATCAGAAGGTTGGAGGTTCGAATCCCTGCAACAGAGTGAGCACCCATTGCTTGGTCCCAGCTCCTGCCAACCTAGCAGTTTGAAAGCACGTCAAAGTGCAAGTAGATAAATAGGTACCGCTCCAGCGGGAAGGTAAACAGCATTTCTGTGCGCTGCTCTGGTTCACCAGAAGTGGCTCAGTCATTCTGGCCACATGACCTGTATGCCGTATGCTGGCTCCCTCAGCCAATAAAGCGAGATGAGCGCCACAACCCCAGAGTCATCCATGACTGGACTTAACAGTCAGGGGTCCCTTTACCTTTTACCTAGGTACACTTACTAAGGAGCAAGCCCACTGAGCTCAAGGACCAGGATGTAAACATGCTTAGGGTTCACACTGAAAACCAATTCATTAACTGAGTAATCGACTAAAACTCATATAATTAATCAGCTGAGGAAGTTCATTTGCCAGGCAAAACAGCGCTAATTATAATGTAGTAAAACACACACACACACACAAGCTGCTGGTCTATGAAATGTATATGAGCACTTGGGCACAGTAATGAATTTCTGGAAGGAGAAGATGTGGCCCAGGGCTGCCTTTAAATTGCAACTTCCAATCTAGAAGCTTCTGTTCCAAGGTTTGTGGGGCCCAGCAATCACAGTCACAAAGTAAGCTGCCTTAAAACACACCAGCCTGGCTCCACACCTCTCCAGGTTCTAAGGCAGAGAAGTTATTTCCCCTTCACCAGTTACCTGATCCATCCATTAGGACCCTCTCTTACTAATGAGGAGTAGATACACAGTGCATGCTCAAAAAGATACTGGAGCTGTATGCACAATGCATGCATTTAAAGAACCCACCCACCGAGTCCAGGAAACTGTAGTCTGCTATCACACAGCAACAATTCACAATACCCTTAACAAACTATAGTTCCCAGGACTCTTTGGAGGGGTACTTTAAATGTACGTATGGTGTGTGCACAGCCCCAGTGTCTTTTTGAGTATGCACTTATGTATCTAATTATATTAAACCGATCAGAAGGTCGGCGGTTTGAATCCCCGCGACGGGGTGAGCGCCTGTTGCTCTGTCCCAGCTCCTGCCAACCTAGCAGTTCAAAAGCACATCAAAGTGCAAGTAGATAAATAGGTACCACTCTGGCGGGAAGGTAAACAGCATTTCCGTGTGCTGCTCTGGTTCGCCAGAAGCGGCTTAGTCATGCTGGCCACATGACCCAGAAACTGTATTCCAGCTCCCTCGGCCAATAAAGAGAGATGAGCGCCGCAACCCTAGAGTCGTCTGCAACTGGACCTAATAGTCAGGGGTCCCTTTACCTTTACTTTTAAGCCACATATAAGTTTACATTTACATATCTTCCCCTCACTAGGGGCCTGGGAACTGTAGTATGCCCCTCATACAGCTACTAGCTACACTTCCCAGCATATGTAACAAACTAGTTTCCCATATTCTTGGATGAGGGGGAGTGTGCTTTGAATGTGTACTCAGACTAAATTTTATCCCATTTTAGTCCTACTCAGGGTAGACCCATTAAAGTGAATGAAGAAGACTATTGTAGATTCATTCATTTCAATGGATCTACTCTGCATAAATGTCAGTTGAAGCACTTTCTTCTTCATAATGGCTTCACACATTCCAAGGCAGATTCCTGGCATCGATCAAAGCTTCTGGGGCCAAGCCCCTACTTCCCCTCCATGAAGCTGTAGAATTTAATCATCCAGCTGTTTTTAGAAGCAGATGTATAGACATCTGGCAGAGAGACTGGATCTAAGAGGAATGCTAGTTCAGTGTGTCCTGTGAGGCGGAGGTAGCAGGACTAGATTACTTTGAAGGTCCCCTTCCAATTTGAGAATGCTCTGGATTCTCTCAAGAGCCACAATATTATGGATACAAGGGTGGTTTTGTTTTTAAAAAGTAACTGCTTTTGTTTGTTGCTTTGAAAACTTTTTTAAAAACCTGATAGCTGCCTTGAACTCTGTGAGTACAATGGGCTACAGGAGGCAGTGGTTTTTTTTAAAAGAGAGAGAGAGAGAGAGAGGGAGGGAGAGAGAGAAGGTAAACTCTCTATAAGGCAGAGGTAGCCAACATGGTGCCCTCAGATGTTGTTGAACTCCAGCTCCCATCCGCCCCAGCTAGGATGACCAATGCTCAGGGATGATGTGGGCTGTAGTCCAACAACTGGAGGGTACTCCATTGGCCAGGGGTCGCCAACGTGCAGCCTATGGGTCGGATGCGGCCCACGAAGGCTGTTTTACTGGCCCACGAGCCGCCCCCCCCAACCAAGCTGCCCACTCAGCGAGTCCCCAGCGTGCTGCACTAAACCGGTGTGGCACAGTGCGGGGACTCACCGAGTGGCGCTGGAAATTGCTTCTGTGCATGCACAGATACCAAACATTGCGTCTGCGCATGTCCAGACGCCAAAAATTGCTTCTGCACAGGCATGATTTTTGGTGTCTGGGCATGCACAAAAACAATTTCTGGCGCCGTGGACATGAGCAGATGCGATTTCCAGTGTCACACTGCGCCAGTCCGGCCCACAGATGATCTCTGTGGGAGTGATCCAGCCCATGGCCGGCAAACCTTGCCGACCCCTGCCATTGGTTATCCTTGCTGTAAACTGTTCAGGCCATCCCATAGGGGTTGTCCAGAAGATGCTGCAAATGAGTGTTCCCTCTCTTACAGGAGACAAAGTGCCTTGAAATCAAGAGTGACAATCAGCAAGGCGACCCTAGAGGCTGGTAATGACTTACTGCTCAATAAAAGCACCACCCCCACTCCTTGCTGTGAGTGGGAGGGGCCAAGAGGAAGCCGGCCCCATCTTCCTCCTCCTCCTCCTTTTATGCCGTGCATCACAGGAACTGCTAGTCAAGTCAGGCTACAGAGACACCATACATTTAAAGCACATTTTCCAGTCCCAAAGAATTCTGAGAACTGTAGTTTATTAAGGGGCGCTGGGCATCATAGCTCTGTGTGGGTACACTACAGTTCCCAGGATTCTTTAGGGCTGTTGTGTGCTTTAAATGGATATTGTGTATGCAGCCTCCACATGGTTCAAAATGAAAGAGGAGACACACAGACACTCCTCTTGGGTACCAGCCTGTATTGCACATACACACAAACAGGCCAGTCCTCCATGGGATCTGTTGCTGAGGATAAGCAGGCAGTGGCTGCTCTAGTCCAGGTACAGACCTGCTTAATAATGTCACTGCCAAAAAGAGAAAGGCAAAAAAAAGAGTGAGAAAGGCAAGGTCAAAACAAACACTCAGACAAATGTGGGTCATGCCAGGCCTGACCAGCTCAAAAATAGTCAGTGGTTGGAATGGGACTCGGGAGAGAAAGGGCAAAGCTATGCCCCAAGGAGCAAACAGTACAACGATCACAGGGCAAATAAAGGCAGAATTAGGGCTCTGTGCATGCTGCAATTAAAAACAACAATGAAAGTCTGCAACAACATAACCTAATTCTGTGACCTGCATAAGGTCCCCTATCTCCCATTTCTAGTCTTGTCATCATGCATGTGGGCATTGTTTTAAGGAACCTGTTAAGTTCTAGAAAACTCAAAGTGTATATATTTACAGTTGAGGGAGGAGGGAATATCAGAGCCAAAACTGGCATCCACACAGAATATAAAGACCTCCCTTTATTTAATTTTTTTAAAAAAGGAAAAGAAACAAGAAAACATTCCCCTTTTAAGATGGGAAGTAAGGTGGTTGTGGGAGCCATCTTTTGCTATTTCTCCTTGACCTGCGACTCCAGAAATCTTTAAGATAAATCACCTTAGCAACTTTAAACCATTACACTGGACAAGCTGGGCAGAGGGGCTCTGAGCATGATGGAGGGTGTAGGGAGAAGAGGAGAATGGAATTCTGTTGAAATCGGAGCCAGCTGCTCTCTGGC
Organism: Podarcis erhardii; assembly: GCF_964252035.2. Lineage (NCBI taxonomy): Eukaryota > Metazoa > Chordata > Lepidosauria > Squamata > Lacertidae > Podarcis > Podarcis erhardii. Next base: position 41,861,274 of record NC_138511.1, read on the forward strand.
TCTTGCTGACAGGGAGCAGTCAACTCCTGGGAGAAAGATTGCTCACATTCCTGCGCTTCCCAAGGCTCTTGGCTACGCTCAGCCACAACAAAGGGCAGGCGGAGCGCCCAGGATGAAGAAAGGAAAGGAAAACATGCTAAGATATTCCATCTTTCTCCTTGCTCCCCCACCCACCCACAACTCACACTGATGTTGTTGTTTTCTCCCACTTTCAGGAGACAACAAATTTTGGGAGGTTATGGAGAACATGGCTGACATGCATATAATTCTAATGTCTATCTTTTCTCCTTCCTGCATGGAAAAAAGGGCCTCTCAAAGCTCACCTTTGCTCATATTCATTATGTTTTCCTAACAATCAATCCAGATGAACTGCCCAAGTAGAAAATTGAGCTGGCCAAGACAGCCTTCTTCCTGCTCCACATCCTCTAGGTGTTGATTGACTCCCACTCCCATCAACCCCAATTGATGCGGGCAGTGGACAAGGATTATGGGAGTTGGAGTCCTGCAACATTTGGAGGGTACCAGGTTGTGGAAGCCTGTTCAGGATCAAAGCAAAAAGTACAGCCTAGTCTCTCCTCCACTCAGTCAGATTTGTTGTTTACCTATATGATCGTCAAGAAACCCGAATGGCAAGGTAATACTAGAATCCCAAGGGATATTCCATAAAGGTGAAAGTTGGAAGATTCAAGGAAGGCAGGCAGAGAGACTTCTTCACACAGCACATGGTTAAATGATGGAATTCACTAAGGGAAGATGGATTAATGGCCACCAACTTAGATGGCTTTAAAATGAGTTTAGTCAACATCACAAAGGCCAGGGGTAGGCAACCTAAGGCCCGTGGGCCAGATACGGCCCAATTGCCTTCTCAATCCAGCCCGTGGATGGTCCGGGAATCAGCGTGTTTTTACATGAGTAGAATGTGTGCTTTTATTTAAAATGCATCTCTGGGATATTTGTGGGGCATAGGAATTCATTCATTCCCCCCCCCCAAAAAAAATATAGTCCAGCCCACCACATAGTCTGAGGGACGGTGAACTGACCCATGGCTGAAAAAGGTTGCTGACCCCTGACAAAGGCAAAGCTATCAACCAATGGTCACTAACCCCAAGGGCTATGTTCTCCCTCCAGTGTCAGAGGTAGTATGCCTCCGAATGACAGTTGATGGGAATCACAAGTTGGGAGTGTTACTGTTGCACTCAGGTCCTGCTTATGAGCTTCCTAGTGCAGAAACGGATGGGCCACTCTGAGAATAGGATGCTACACTAGATGGGACTCTGGTCTGATCCATCAGGGCTCTTCCAGTCTTCTTAACCTCAAGCAAACTACTCTTGCTCAGCCTCCACAGATGACTTGGTGCCTATAATCTCAAGTCTTTTCTCAAGTGACAGGCACAAAGCTAGGCCCTGGCAACCCTTGCAATAATACTTTCCAGATCAGCCTCTATTTATTATTATTATTATTATTAATAATAATAATAATAATAATAATAATAATAATAATTTAGAGCTAGTTTGTGGTTAGAGAGTTGAGCTAGGACCAGGGAGAACCAGGTGTAGGTGTGTGTGTGTGTGTGTGTGTGTGTGTGTGTGTGTGTGTGTAAAATTACTATCCCTTAACAGCTTGGGGCCAGTTTACCTGCGAGATTGCCTTACCCCATATATGCCCACATGATTGCACCGTTACAGGTACAACATCATACACATTCTGCATTTGTAAGAAATACATCCTTTAGTGTGGCAGCATCCACACTTTGGATCTCCCTGCTTTTTAGCAAGTGCCTTCACAGTACTCTCTTCTTGGCACCTGCTAGAAACATTTTTCTTTA